>NW_027529533.1:136351-178400 GCF_008692635.1 Crocuta crocuta
CTCTCTTTTCTCCTCTGTGAAGAGAAAAAAAAAAAAAAAAAAAAAAACGACAAAAACCCAAGAACACTAAGTCAGGGCTTCTACCAGCTAGCTCTACACTAGGAAAGAGTGTTTATTAGTTTGCAAAAGTGGCGTGTAAATGAACCATTCCTACATGCTGAGCAAGCAAGAGATCTGGACGCATCACACCAAGAAGAAATCTAAACTGTGGGACCGCTGAAATCTTTAGGCCCCTCCGTCAATGACTTGCCATTTCTGAACGGCTGTTTGAATCCTAATTTAGAATGTGCAGCCCAGAAAGTCAACAGCAGACCAAATGAGTGGTGAGAACATTTTTCATTTGTTATCCTTCAGAAAACATGAGTGGGTGTTAGGAAACAGCCTCCAAGGTAAATGGATAGGAAATCACTTTTTTCCAGTTGTAATTATAATTGCAAAGGCAATCTAAAAAACTGTTTGATTCAATCAACACCATTATGTCTTACATCAGATTTAAGTCAATAGCAAATAAATGAACCCAGGGTCTATGCAAAACATTGGCTGAGTCAGGAATGGGTGATGGTTTTTTCTGGATTTGTCACTTGGCTGCCTTCTCTGGAAGAGCAACAGGAAGTGCCCTTAGTTGACTGCAGCACACATTGTCCTAGGCAAATGTACAAGTGTCAGTGTCTGGGCACTGGACTGTCCAGGGATATCTCAGACTGGGTGTGTCACCAAAGTTGTTGTTATGAGATTTCTCTTCAAAGAAACACAACTTGGCTGCTTCTATTGTATGAAACTCTCTCTCTCTCAAACACACATATGTGTACACACATGCACACATAAACATCTTATTTAGTCAATTTTGTCACCATAGCAAAATTTACACATTTTTGTACTTCATCTTTGTAGAGTTGCTTTGTTTATTTCCCTACACTAACAGACTATTGGTTATTTTATTCTGAAACATTTTAGACTCATAGAGAGCCTGGAAAGTAATATATAACAAAAACGTGGGTGCTCACTATTCAGAATTAACACATATTAACATTGTGTTTTATTTGCTCCAGATTTTTTTAAGACATAGAAATTAGAGAAAATGCAAACATATGATATTTGTCCTTCTCTGCCTGACTTATTTCGCTCAGCATAACACCTTCAAGGTCCATCCATGTTGCNCTTTATGGTGTCTTTGCTCATGTTTCCATTGTCTTATTTATCTTTTCTCATAAATTTATGGAAATAGTTTTTTATATTCTTGATACTATGCTTTTTGGCTGCATGGGAGCCAAAAGTCTTTAAGATTTTGTGGATTGTCCTTACACATTATTTATAGTGTCTTTTATTGGATAAGAGTATTATATTTTAATGTCTATAATGTATCGTTGGTGCTTTTTCTATTGTGGTGAATTACACATGGCAGGCGACTGACGATTGGTGACGTTTAGTACATTCACAATGATGTGCAATGCAGCCATCATCACCATCTAAAGCCTTTTCATCACTCCAAAAGGCACTCATACCTGTTAACCAGTCACTCTCCATTCTGCCTCTACCCCAGGCCTGCCAATCACTAAATCTGCTTTCTGTCCCTATGAATTTGCCCACTCTGGATACTTCATGTGACTAGACCTATATAACGTGTGGCCTTTTGTGACTGGCTTCTTTCCACTTAGCAATGCTTTCAAACTTCATTCATGTTGTAGCAGGTATCAGTATTTCATTCCGTTTTACAGCTGAACAGTGATTTGTATGTACCAAGTACATATAATGTGGGCGATCTATGTTTATTTGTCCATTCATCAGTTAATGGACACTGAACTGTTTTCATCCTTTTGGCTATTGTGAATACTGCCACTATGAACATCGGTGTACAAGTATCTGTTTGAATCCATGTTTTCAATTTTTTGTGGTATATTTCTAGGAACTGCTGAGACATAAGTGAAATTCTATGTTTAGCTTTCTGAGGAACACCCAAAAATGTACTCCACAATAGCTATACTGTCTTACATTCCTACCAGCAATGTATGAGTGCTCCAATTTCTCCACATCCTTATTAACACTTGTAATTTTTCATTAAAAAAATACTATTATTATAGCTATTCTAGTAGGTGTGAGCTTTACCTCATTGTGGTTTTGACTTGCATTTCTTTAATGGTTAATGATGTTGAGCATCTTTTCATGTTTGCTTGTTGGCTATTTTTATATCTTCTTTGGAGAAACGTCTATTCAAGTCCTTTGCACATTTTTTAAATGCATGGTCTTTTTGTTATTGAGTTGTCCTAGTTCTTTATATATTCTGGATACTAGATGCTTACCGATTATATGATTTGCAAATTTTTCTCCTTGTTCTGTAGGTTCTCCTCACTTTCTTGGTAGTGTCCTTTGATGTGCCAAAGTTTTTAATTTTGATGAAGGCTAATTTATCTTTTTTTCGTTTGTTGTTTGTACTTTTGATGTCATATCTAAGAAACGATTGTTAAATCCAAGGCCATGAACATTTACCTCTATGTCTTACTAAGATTTTCCTGTTTTTTTTTTTATGGTTTTATGGTTTTATATTTAGGTCTTTAATCCATTTTGAGTAATTGAACTTTCTTGTAACTTATGCATGTTTTTCCTATATTCTTAGCACTAGTGCTTTTTTTGTTAATGAATTACAAAGGCCTTTTAGAGTTTGTGATTTGTCTTTTTATTTTATTCATTGTGTCCTTTATTGTGTAGGAGGAGTATTACATTTTAATGTATACAATTTATTATTTGTGTTTTTTTGGATCTGTTCAAGAAATCTTTCTGTTTCTGAAGTCATAAAATTATTGCCTGTATTTTTATATTTTACTTACTTTTAGGTCCACAAAATTTATCTAGAATTTACTTTTATGTATATCATGAGGTAAGGATCTAATTATTGTTTCCCTGTATGGAAAACTATTTGTTTTAACAGTGTTTATTGACTTTCCCTCCTAATTTGTAATATTACCTCTGTTGTATACCAAGTTATGGGTTCTGTTTATTTATACCTCTTTGTAAGTCACCCAAGTTTTATTACTATAGCTTTATTAGAAGTCTTAGTATCTAGTATGGCAAATCCCTTCTCCAGCTTCTTCAATATTGCCTTGGTGTGGTAGACAAAATAATGCCCTCTGGTCCTCTTAAATGTCCACATCTTAATCCCTAGAACCTTTTTACCTAACATGTCAAAAGGGACTTTGCAGAAGTGGTGAAGGTAATGATCTTGAGATGGAGAGATAATCCTGTACTATCCAGGTGAACCTCGTGTAATCTCAAGTGCCCTTTAAAAAGGAAAGCAGGAGGGTCAGAGTCAGTGAAGGAGATAAGATGAAGGAAGTATAAGTCAGAGTGATATGGCCATGCATCAAGGAGCGTAGGCAGCCTCTAAAAACTGGTAACAGCAAGGGATGGATTCTCTCTTAGAACCTCCAGAAGAAACACAGCTCTTATTGACATCTTGCTCTTAAATTCTGTAAGTCTCATTTTGAAGTTCAAAACTTCAGAACAGTAAGATAATAAATTTGTGTTGCTTTAAATCACTAAGTTTGTGGTAATTTGTTACAGCAGCAATAGGAAACTAATACACTTGATTATTCTTGCTCTTTACTCCTCTACATGAAATTTAGAATAATTTTATTTAGCTTCACACACATCCACAAATCCCACAAAAAATATCAATTGCAACTGCATGGGATTCATAGATACGTTTGATAGGAATTAATATCTGCACATTATTGAGTCTTTCCACTTATATATCTGTACATTTGGTGAGTCCTTTATGTCCTTAAGTATTACAGTTATCATCATAAAGGTCTTTCATATCTTTTGACAGATTTGTGCTGAGGTACTTTGTAGTTTTTGTTGTTCTTAGAACAAAATTTTTGAAAATTATATTTTCTCATTTGTCATTGTTTGTGTTTAAGAACACTATGTGTTTTTTCAACTTAATCTTTTTTCCAGTAAACTTTCTGGAGTTGAAAAAATTACTATGATAATTTGCTAAAGTGCTTGTTGGATTTTCCACATAGACAATCATTTACAAACAATGTATCTTTCCTTCTAGTCCTCATCCTTCTTGTTTCTGTTTCTTGTCTAATTGCATTAATTAGGCTTCCAGGTCAGTAGAATGGAATAGTGATAGTATTTCCTTCTTGTTCTAGTCCACTGGCTTTGTATTTATATATATTTTTCCCTATTTTGACTAATAAAACAACTTGTACTATTTCAGGATAGCCTGTCCAAATCATGGAGACTAACTACCTCTTTTTATACTGTCAGCTCTGCAAAAATCTTTCTAGAATGGACCTCTATTTTTGTACCATTTGTTTCCTTTGGTCCCAAAGACAGTCTTCTTGGGAAAGTTGGTAGGTCACTCTCACAAACCCCGTTTATGGTATGAACTTTAAAATATCCCCCAAAGGAGCAATAAGCCAAGTAAATCTTAATAACAATATTATCCTTTTTTTCTAGGATTTCTTTCATCAGTCTAGGATATCCAGGATAGATATCTAGAATAGGCTTTATCAGGCTCCCACCACCTCCTCAGTAATGTGACTGAGCAACTTGCAGAAGATCTGGTGTATTCTTGGAGTAGCACATGGATTTGGTCCCAAATCCAAACAAACTGAAGGGGATGAACTCAGCCTCTGTTGAAGGCGCAGCTGGGTTCAGCTGCTGTCTTGTGGAGCTCAGGGAGTAGGTGGGAAACTGAGGGCCCAGACTTCCCATGCCAACAAGGTGGGCCAGCAAACCCACAACAATATGTATGACCTGCAATGACAATATGTATGACCTGCAATGGTGCCTGACCTTATACCAACGTCCTAAGCTTAAACATGGCTGCTGCTTCACTCTACCTTCCAAATCTGGAAAAAATTTCTCTTGTGGCCAATCGGAACCCAGAACCATGTAGAGAGGGAAACTCTGGGAAACATAGTTTTAGCTTAATTACGTTGATAAGAAAAAGTCATCATAATTGTTGTCTTGCTGGTCAGAAAGTATCTTATAAATATCATGTCATATTGACTACATATAAAGTACCTCTACTGGGCCAAGTATAGGCCAAAAAATTTAAAATTTTGAATAAAGGTCTGTGAAGGCTTCATTTGAAAAATGTTTCTTATGTTCCAACATTGGATATTGTCCACTATATTTTCCAGAATCCCTCATAGTTGACAGTCAATTTTTTCTCTTTCTTTATTTGTATTAGAAAATAAGTGTCTACCACATCATCATCACAAAAGACAGGGCAAAGTTTTTCAAAGAAATATATATATAATTATACATGATTATATGTTGCATATGTGATTTACCACTGTAACTTTCCTCAAATCCTTTCTGGAAATACATGGAATATAAAAAACAAACAAAAATCCCCCAATATTTTCTTGAGAATGTTTGATTTTCATAGAACTTTCCAAAGAAACGTTCAAAGAAGAATTCTCTTAACACTTGCATTTATTAAAAAAGTTTTTAAAAATGTTTATTTATTTTTGAGAGAGAGAGAGACAGATCACAAGTGGAGGAAGGGCAGAGAGAAAGGGAGACACAGAATCCGAAGCAGGCTCCAGGCTCTGAGCTGTCAGCACAGAACCTGACATGGGGCTTGAACTCATGAACCATGGGATCATGACCTCAGCTGAAGTCGGAACCTTAACCGAACAAGTCACCCAGGCACCCCTTAATACTTGCATTTGTGAAGAAGAATCTTCTCAGTGGCCATATTTTATTTACTGACGTTTGGAAACCAGATATACAGTCATAATGACGTTTTTACAATGAAAGTACAAGTTTTCTTCTTATGTGTGTATTTGTTAGTTTTGTGTGTGTGTTTCTTTTTCAGCCAACACTAAATGCCCTTGCTGCCCCTGATTCTTGGGTAAAAATTCTTTACTTAAAATAAATAGTCTGAATATAAAACAAAGCTTTTAGCTAAAGATTTAAAGTAGAAGCCTACTTAAAAGTTTTTGGAAGATGGTATGTGGCCTGCTTCATTATTTACGTCACTTTTGAGATCGTATCTTTCATTTCTTAGGAAACTCAGACTACAGCTTCTAGTTTTAAGCCCTGGGGTATTGTTCTTTGGCATAAGAAACAAAGATTCTATCAGTTTCATTTTAGGTTTTGCCTTGAGAAAATTTCTTGTAAAATAATATATCTAAGTATAACACCATTATTTCTGCAATATAATTTACACTCTGGAAGTCTTCTTGCAATATGAAATTTTGTGATGAAACAAACTGGATTTCCTTTATACAAAGTTCTTGTTGAGTTAACAGATGATAAACAGGTTCACAGAGATATATCTGACTGAAGCAGTGTTTTTGTATTTTTCTTAAAAGTTGGATACTATTTGTAAGGTTATTTGCAAGGGGATAAACAACTAGTATCTGGTATGTTTTTCTACCTGTATTCAGTTTCTTTTATAGGTTTGGATGATGGTAGAGTTCCACAGGTATTGGTGTGATGCTTACTATATTGCCATAATTAGAAGCGATGGTCCATATGGAAGGTCATGATCCCACAGTTTGTGAGTTCGAGTCCCACATTAGGCTCTGCATTGACAGTGTAGAGACTACTTGGGATTTTCTCTCTCTCTCTCTCTGCCTCTTCCCCACTTCCTCCTCCATAGTGCTTTCTCTCTCTCCCTCAAAATAAATAAATAAACTTAAAAAAAAAAAGAAATGAATTGGTTCTGGACAATAGTTACAGGTTAAACTCCTAGGTCCTAGAGGTGAAATGTTATAGAGTCAGGTTCTATTTTTGGAAACTTTTCACAAAAAGAGAAACCCCATTCATGAAAACAAACAGAAAAGAAATAATACAAAAACATATGCTTTTACATATGTGTATTAAGAGCTATGTAGTGAAGGCTACTTTGGGTTTTTTGTTTGTTTTGTTTTACATCAACTGTATTGAAGCTGTCTTCTTTCCTTATAATCTCTCTGTAGCAAACATGGGGATTTTTTTCCAAAGACCTTTGACCCCAATTAAAAATTGGGGTCATTTGTCTCCAAACTGCTAGCTGACAATTAGTTTCATCCATTCATTTACTTAATAAATATTTATTGAAATGCGAGATATTCTTCTGATGGCAAACTAAAAAAGACAAAAACCCTGCCATCATGGAGGGTGTTTTTCCATTCGGAGAGAAAGACAATAAGCACCTGCACAGGCACACAGGCACACCACTGCCCCCACCCCGACTATAATGCCAGGTAGGAGTAAGGGTTATAAAGGGTTATAAAGAAAAATGAACAGACTGAGGGGAAAAGGAAAGAGAGTGATGGGAACATTCTATAGAGTTGGTTTTATAATCAAGGAAGATTGCTCTGTGGAAGTGACATTTGAGCAGAGCCATTAATGAAAGGAGAGAGAAAGCAATAAGGCTGTCTGGGGAAAAGACGCGTAGGAATGCCTCTAAATGTCTGGATGGCATGGAGATCGGTGAGTCAGCAGCTCAAGTCACTATGTCTTTGGTGATTCCTTGCTGTGAACACAGATGTAGATTCAATCACTGGCATCATCTCTGTCTTCACTGAACTTCTCAGAGTTACCAATCAACTCAGATTTGTTGGTAACATGTCCATCATTAGATAGATACCAATATGATGATGCTTGTATTGGTGGTGGAGGTGCTGATGGTCTATGTGTGTGTGGCTTTATGATAAGAAAGCTTTGGATGACAGAGGGTTGGAAGTCAATACACTGTAAACATGGGATCTTAATAACCTGATTACATTTTCATTAAAAATATCAATGATGATAAATAGCAACCAACATTTTTTAAAAGCACTTGAGGTGGGCAAGTACTGCTCTCCTTAACGTGCTCAAGATTATACAGTCAATGCCAATGGCTAGGTTTGAAATGAGGTCTGTCCAGCTTCAGAGTCCAAACTTTATACCAACCACGGTGCTGGACTGCCTTCAAAGGGAACATCACTGAGGGTAGTACGGAGGATGTAAGCCCTGAACAGTAAGAGACACTACTTCTGACTAATTTTCTGACAACTTGCTCCCTCAACTGCTTATTCTGTTAACTTAGTCTCCAGAGTAAACAGAATTCTTCTCTGCTTTTAAGCATATACTTATAACAGAGCAGACAGATTTCTTAGGAGGACAGGTGTTACAGGAATTCATCTTTAAGAACAGTCTTCACTTGTAAGATTCAAAACCTTATAATGCAGGCTGAACTGAGAAATAAAGTTGAAGTAGGGCTACTTTTTTAAGTTTATTTATTTATCTTGAGAGAGTGAGAGAGGCAGACAGAGGGAGAGACAGAATCCCAAGTAGGCCCCATGCTATCAGGGAGGAGCCCGATGCTGGGCTCAAACTCATGAACTGTGATATCATGACCTGAGCTGATATCATGACTCTGAGATCAAGAGTCAGATGCTTAACCGACTGAGTCATCCAGGTGCTTCTGAGGCAGGGCTATTTTAGAGTTAAGAATGACCTTGTGATTGTTTGGAAGCTGCAGAAGTCCACAAACTCGAATAATCATAGCAGGGGGCTGGACCTCTGGTTGATAAACCATGCCTTCTTTTGGACAGTATCATTTTCTCCTGTGATATCTAAAATTAAGTTGATGCAGAGATAGCTGCGTTTCTTCCCCTAGAAAATTCATGTAAATTCAAATAACAGCACACAGTTGCAAATGTGTTTGGCCTCCTTTTCCATAATGGAAATGTGATGATAATTGTATAAATTCTTTAAACCAAACCATTAGCATCATACCGATGCTTAGCCTGACTTGTTGGTGAACAGGTTGGAAAGATTAACATAACAGCTCTTCCTCTGCCAGGAAGAAATCAATCATTAAGATTTGCTTTTGGTTTTCATTTCATAAATAGCCATTCACAGCTCAAAAAAACAATATGTGAGAGAAAAGGAATCAGAGCAATCGAAAACGGAATCTGATTTTAGTTTACATTGTTCATTTCTCCCTATGTACAAAAAGCATGAAATTTATTTATTGTCTTCTTTCTGTTGCAGGGACTGCACATGCCATTTCATTAAAAGAATTGTTTCATGTTGAAACGATCATAAACTCACAGAAACCTTATAATATTTTCCTTGAATTATTTGTGATTAGGCTTCAGACGTGATACATCCTCACCCCTGAATGCTTCAGAGTGTCTCCAAAGACATTCTGCTACATAACACGCTATAATAAACCAGGAGATGGCCTCACTACCATCGATCCTCAAACCCCACGTAAGATGTGCTGGTTGTCCCAGGGTCCTTCGTAGCAGCGGGGTCTAGTTCAGAATCACATGCTGCCATGACTTGTCCTGTCCCTTTAGTGTCCTTCAGACTTGACCAGTTCCTTGCTCTTCCTCTTGATTTTCATGACTTCTACTCTTCACTTGATTTTCATGACCTTGACTCTTTTGAAGATTAACAGGCCAGGCACCTTATGGAATATTCTTCAGTTTGGGCTAGCCTGGTGTTTCCTCATGATTAGATTCAGGTTATGAAGTTTCGACAGGGAGAAATACCACAGAAGTCACACCGTATTTTTACTTATCCCATCTTCCAGCTCACGGTGTAAATCTGTTCCAGTACTGATGATGTTTACTTGGATGCCCTGCTTACATTAGGCTCTGTCAGGATTTCTCACTGTAAAGTTACTCTTTCCCTTGTATAATGAATGGTTATTTTGTTAGGAGAACTTTGCAACCATATAAATATCCTGCTTATGGCTTCCTCTTTCCTTGGGTACTTATTTTCATGCACAACAAGGTGTTCCTGGTTTGTCTTACATTTTCTCTGCCCCTGGCAACACTAGTGAACAACATTAGAACACACACACATGCACGCATGCACACACACACACATACACACACACTATGTATTTATTTCTATATTTATCTGTATATACTGAAAAATATGAGTTAATACCAATACCCCCCAATTCCAATCCAATACTATAGCATTCGTTCTACTTTTCTCTCTTGTTATGTTTTTCTAACAGCGACAAACCTGGTTTGCCCTATCCTCAATATATTTGCTTGTTTGGTAAATCCATTTGTGACCAATCTCCCATCCTCCTCATTACTTTCTTCCCCACATCTACCTTCTTTCTGCTCAACGTGCCTCAGTCTGAGCTTCCTTCTGCCCCACATGGACACCATCCTCACTCTACTTGGGCTCTGACAGCACCTGCTAGGTGGCCCCCACAAGTATGTGTTCTTCTCATCCTGCTCGGGCTCCTAAACTCTGTTGTTGGGCTGTCTCCTTGCAAAGATTCACCTGTACCAGTTTACCCCCTGTGTGGATAGCCTCCTCTTTCCCCTTGGGATCTGATAACCCACACAAGGCTGTCCCTCTGAATGGACTGTAAGATGCTATAACACTGGGCATCAAAACAAAAGACACAACGATCTCTTCCCTCCTGGACCTCACAGTCTAGTGCAAGGGGACAGACCACGAATGCTATAAATATGTCCACCTTGAGGTATATTTAAGGTCATTCATGTTAGAAAATGACAGAATAGGATAAAGGGAATGAGAAGCAAGCATAGGGGTGCAATTTTAGGAAGGGTAGTCAGTCAAGGCCTCACAAGAAGCTGTCACTTGAGTAAAATGTGGAAGATGAGGAAGCGAAGAAGTGAGCCATGGCTGTGTGGGAGAAAGGTGTTTATCCCAGGCAGGGACAGCACCCAGGGTAGTGACCTGAGAGGGGCATTTGCTGGAGTGTACCAGGCATAGCACATTAGGCCAGGTGGCCAGAGATGGGGAGAGAGGCGGGAGAGGAGGCGTGGGGGCTGGGGATACACCATGTCACCAATCATTATACTTTTTTTTTTAATGTTTTATTTATTTCTAGGAGAGAGAGAGAGACAGCGTGAGCAGGGGAGGATCAGAGAGAGAGGGAGTGATAGACTCTGAAACAGGCTCCAGGCTCTGAGCTGGCAGTCAGCACAGAGCCCGATGTGGGGCTCGAACCCACGAACCGCGAGATCATGACCTAGGCGAAAGTCGGACGCTTAACCGACTAAGCCGCCCAGGCGCCCCTTCCATGTCACCAATCAGCGGTCTGCATTCCACTCCTAGCTTTACCACTCTGACTTACCCTTTCAGTTAAGTGATTTTTTTTTCCAGGTCATTTGTCTCCTAATCCCAAATTCCTACTACAAAGGATTCCAAATAGTAGCATTTTAACATGGTCAAGCAGATAAAGGCAAGGCATTTAAAAAAGCTATTAATGCTGATAATACAGGATAATTGTGTTTCCTTAGTATTTCTTGGCAACCATATGGTTCACCATAACTTAATTGAGAACACAGAGGACATTTGTACAGGGAGGGCAGAACCCCGATTGTCCACCTTCCTTAGTATTCCCAGCTGGCATTTCATGGACAGATGTGAACATCTGAACTACTATCTCCTCTTAGAAGTGGGCGTCTGTGTCCCTAGTCACCATAATAGGTAGTAGAGAGGATAAAGACCTCTAGTTTATAGTTAAGTTGCTCTTTTTTATTGGAATGCCGACTCACACCAGAAAGATTTGTTCTTACAGGTCAAAGAGTAGTACACCACAGGGTGCAGCTCACTGTGTTTTGGTTATTGTGTCTTTCATTTTACAAGTAACATGAGGTCATGTATTTTTTAAAACATAAAAATAAAATATTAACGTTGAATTCTCAAAAGCCCAGGGCTTTTTGGCTTATTCCTCTAGCTCTTAACATGTGGACATGTTAAGCTGAAAGATAGTTTCAACTGTGTCTTCAAAGGTTTTATTGTACAGCTGTTGAATTTTTAAATGTTTAATTTATGACATATCATGTGTACTCTTAGGACTGAGCTGAGTATTGATCAGCTGATTGTAGTGAAAATATCATTTGATGTCTAAAAGTAGTGAATTGCATTCTCAAGGGGAAAAAATGATCCTTTGGGCCCCAGCACCGGCATCTAATTCCACATCATCTCAAGGGCGAGTTTTCAGCACAAAAGACAAGGTTTAGCTGATAAGTTCAGAGCTCACTATCCCTAGTCTACAGAACCCATCCAAGAATTTACAGGCAAATGACTGTGATCCTAGGTGGCACCATCAGCATGACAATCCTAAGGGGGATCTTGTGAGGACGTCCTTAGCAACTCCCCTGTGCTCAGTTTTCCTCTCTGTAAAGTGGAAGGCTGTGCTGATTTCATTTGTTGAAGGTTCATAACTAGGTTATGACCTCGTTGTGAATAAAGCTGGTAACACTCAGATGACCGTATCAAGCCAGCAAGTAACCTATCAGCACTCAGTACTGATAAGACTGGTTTAGAATTACATATTCATGTTTGGCTCTGGCACAACATATTAAGGAGGGCACTGATGACTTGGAGAAGATGTGGAGGAGGTGCCAAAATGGTGAGGTGTCACATAAGGGACAGTTGAAGTAATCAGAAACATTTGCCTGGAGGTCTTGGGTGCTGTGTTCAGGAATACGGAAGGTCATCTGTGACACACGGGTTGGATGGATTCTGGGGATCTGTACAAGATGCTGTGTAAAGGAAATCTGCTCAGTCTCAGCTTTGTGATAGAGTGTCTTTCCCAACACACAACATATGCTGTTCAAATAATGTTTCAGATGCTGTCTTCCCTAGCTCCCCTTTGTGGCTCTTTTGGGGGGACAGGGGCCACGTCACGTGTCCTACTGTCCATCTGTGTCTCCTGGTCTCCTCTCTTTTATGCTTACACACTCCTCCACCCTGTCCTGTGTATGTCAATTTTTACTGCATTCTCTTGAAATACAAACTTGTCTGACAGGCTTATTATCATCATTATTCTTGATAGTTACCCAGAGTTAACAAATAGACACCATGACCCTTAGCACCATGACCCCCACCAGGAATGAGCACTCTGAGCCAACTGTGTGTGAAGAGGTCAGAGGGGCATTGAGCTGGGCTTCTAAGGTCATACTAATCCCTAACCTTATTCACATTAACCATGTCCAGGCACTGTGCTCAATGTCCTGCATGTATGTACTCATTGGAGCCTCAAAATAATTAAAGAGATGGATAATTTTATTATCCTTGTATTGAAGACAAGGAAACTAAGAGTCAGAGAGTTTAAATAACTTGTCTGAAAAAGCTTCAGCAGTCTGACAAATCTTTAATAACCCCTGAGGAAATCGAGAGCTTACTGAAAGGAGAAAGGTTGAGTGTGTTCACCAAAGATGGCATGAGACCTGGTGGTAGAGGGGAGAGGGGACAGTCTGTGCTAGGAGAAGGGTGCTCTGGAAGAGAATGAAAAGAGGTGAGTAAAGACAAACCCCGTGGTAGTAGAAAGATGTTGTGACAGATGGCTTGGGAGTCAAACTTTGATCTTTTCCCATTTTGTTAACACTTGCTTTTTCCTTGTACATTTGTCAGCATTCAAAAATACACAGAATTGCTGAATTACTACATGTACTCTTTCTTTACCATAGCTGTGTAGACTCATCCCTGCTATTGTAAATTTGGGACTACGGCCTGCCCTGCACTGTTAAGTTTTTTCTAGAGTTTTCTCACTCTAGTGATCCTTCTTAAAAATGGGGCTCCAGTTCATTTCTAGACCAGCATATGTGGTTCTGTCTTTGCTGTGCCTAGGCATAGCTATCACGCTACACTGCTGTGCAAAGATGCCTTGGTCTGATCCTCCTCACTTTCTCCAATCCTATAAAATCACATGCCTCCAAAGTTAGATAAGTGTCGATGCTGAGCCACAGGAGAGCAGGGCTTAGGACCAATATTTTGATGAAGAGATCTATAGGATTTTCCCCCTTTCATACAGACAGGGCTGGTTCCTATTCCCCAAGCTCGAGAGAGATATTTGGCTTAGAAGAGCAGGAAGAGAGGCTGCTCACTTTGCACTTTCGATTCTTGTGTTGGTGTAATTTTTTAAAAAAAAGGAGAACATATTTTTAATTTAGTTATGCAGGATAGTCTCCAGTTGCTCCTCTAAATCTACTCTGTCCCATAGTATGGCGTTCATGGACTGCTTTGCCCAGGCTCCCCTGACTCTGTGGATCACACCCGGGTTTAGGCAATGGGAGAAACCAGAGGAAGAGTAGAGTGTAGGACGACAGCTCCCCCAGAAAGGGAGTCCCTTTGTTCCCTCCCTGCGATCTGGCAACAGCTGTGCCTCCCTACTTAGGGCTACAGCTCCAGTTGGGTGACATGTCTTCTAGCTCCTCTCCAGTGGCTGCCCCTCCCTTGTCCCTTCAGGCCTAGGAGTGGAAGAGCGTGTAAGGGCCATACCCCATCTCTTGTTGATTCCCTCTGTAAATTCAACAGTCTCTCATTCAACAGTCCTCAGTGACCCTTTGGAGTACGCCATCTCTTTTTACTGGAAACTTCATCAATTTGACTCTTGGCCAATTCTTAAAAATGAAACACCTGGATCACAGAATTAAACCACCCCCACTGAACTTTAATAGTACATTCATTTTAAAGGGAATACAAAATATAATTCAGGAAAATGTATTCAACAATGAAAAGAATTGTGAAAGCTACTAACAAAACAGCAAAAAAGAGTAACTTTCTGAAATAGAAAATTAATGCCCAATACATGTCTTTGGTCCCCTATATAGACTAGAGCTTTTGTGAATTGCTAGAATAATATTTAATCTCCATAGTGTGTACTTAAGTTGACCAAAAATGCTTTGTAAATTAAAAAAAAATTATAATTCTGTTAGGTGACTGGAGGTATGTTATAAATGTGTACTCATAGAGGAAAGCCAATGAAGTTAAGTGTTTGATGAGGCAGAAGATAGTCACCAATATTTAAGTTGTAATACCGCCTGCATAAGTAGCCACTGTATGTCCACACATATAAACTTCTCATTTGCAGAGAAGACTGTATCTCCATCTGTAAATGCCTCAGGCAGGGGCTCTTCCTAAATTCATAAAACCATTAGATTTGGCTAAATGAAATAAATCTTCACATAAGTGCAAGCTAATTGTCTTCCCCTGCCTTTCAATGACATCAAAGTTTAAACCCAAACATATTGGTTTTTTTCTTGATTCAAATCAGAGCTGACATTCCATGAACATTAGGACAGCCCTTACAGAATGCACTGAAAGGAGCACACAGGGGTGCCAAGAATGTAACTGAATTGCACTGAGAATGCAGTGATACCGATCGGATTTCCCCTGACCGCTGCTCAGGGTTTACAGCCTCTGCCAGCATGGTGGTTTTGGGTTGGCGCTGTTTCTAGAGCTTTGCTCTGGCTCTCAGTTGTCATAGGTCCAAACCACCTTGAGATTCAGGTCTTTTGGAGGCTTTCTATATCTTCTATCAGATCTTTGGAGATTCAAGGGCATAAGTTAGTACCAGAGTTTCCCAGTTCCCTCTTGGGAAAGATGACCTGAGGCCACAGGGAACCGGGAACAACTTGGCTCTGAGCAGACTACTCTGGCCCATCCAATCTCTGAATGCCTAACGTCAGGGCTGGGATTCTGAGGTGAAAATCCGCTATAGTTTTTCCCTTTTCATCCTGCTGACTGTCAGGGGCAACAGATAAAATCTGTATCTTCTTTTATCACAATTCAGTTCTCTAACATACCAGGCTAAGCTCTGTGTTTTGTATTTAATTTGAAAATGAGTCAATAAACGTGAACAGATATGTCTGATGTGATGGGATTTTTAGAAAGGAAATATTTACCTGTCTAATTTAATTTTTTTCTATTACCTTTAAATTGCCATTAATAATAGGTGATTGTCTATTACACAGGATTTTTCCATTTAATTCCCTCTGTGTATTAGCAAACAAAACAGTAAGATTTCACCTTTTAATACAGTACAAGGAACAGGAGTACATCAGGAAACAAAGCTCTAGAAATCTACCAGTTCTTAAATAAATGGCTTAAACGTTTATATATTGGGCCCCCAGAGTAAATCATTTTGTTCCTACTAGAGATACTATGTCCAACTATGCCTTTTCTTGTTTTTTTTTTTTTTGCTGTTGTTCTTTTTTTAGGTTCTCAGGCATTATTCCAGAATTTAGGGGTGATGGTGAGGTGGCATGAAGGACTGTAGTTAACATTTTCATTTGGAGGAAAAAACAGTCATCTGATAAAAGAAATCAGTCTTCCAGATTCAAAGTAACTTCAGAATTTTATGTTTAGGAATTACCCATGAGTGTAATTACTAGTCCTATTTAGAACAATTTCTTAACTTTAGAATACTCGTTTGCAGGGAAGATTTATTTACATGTCCAGATTTCAGTTATGTTAAATTTGCGTGGTTTGTTTAAATCAGTAGAAAAGCAAACCATTTATTTATTCTTTTAAAAATAAGAGCTGATTTAACATAGATTGTGTCAAAATATTCTGATGTTAGATTGGTTTGGAATCGCTTTAAGTGATCACCTAGTTTGATAACTACTTATAGGAAATGGTTTTACGTAAGCAACTCAATGAGACCTTGGAAAAAACTAACATCCCCTTTTTGTTTTTTTATAACAGCTGTCCTGTAATAAGACAGTACAAAATAAATAAATAAATAAGGTGGTTCTCCTATTCTGAAGATCATGCTGTAAGGAAAAAAATACTCTAATACCAAGTACTATACTGACTATTTTAACATTTAAATCACAATGAAACCATACCTTAAAAACTGCCAAAATAAATATAATTTTCTACTTTTATCTCATTAAAAACACATCTACTCTATAAACTATTATTTAGGGGAACTCATCAACACTATTCCATTTCTAAATTTTCGTTTCATAGTTTATTTTTATAACATTTCAGATGAGTTTACGCAGGAACTAAGATGATTAAGCAGTGCAAATACACTGAAATATTTTAATGCCAGGTTTATACTATGGCAAACATTTAGATTTAGAAACATATTAAGATCTGACTCACTGTTGCATTATTTCCTATATAGTATGAGTCAAACCATGTTTCCTGGATAAAAATGTAGATGCATGAGTTTTGCTACAACACAGTCACTTTATAAAGTAGATGTTAGTCATGGCCTCAGCCTGAGCCTTAGAAGCGTTTCAGGGTTTACTGAGAAATGATCAGACTTTTCCATTCTTAATTCTAATACTTGATTGTAGGCATAGCCCCCTATCCTCTCCCCGGAAACAGAATGAAGAATATTAATCAGAATTAACTCTCTTAATAGCCTATTATTTTTTTGTGGAGAAAAAAATTCCAGAAGTGTTCTTGAGTACTGTTGGCACAACAGACATTATAAGATAAATAACCTGATACTTGGACACCCGGCTTCCGGAGGAGGAGTGAAAAGGTGACGTTACCCAGCTGAGCTCACTTACTTTTCCACGCATAATACTGTAGTGACGAGAGAGTCCTCCCACGCGCACAAATACGACACTACAAAGTGCCTGTGATTTCCAAATTCACTGGCCAAACAAAGGGTTCCTTAAGCAATCACAAGACACCAGCCTTGGTTGCTTCCTCGTATGGACTTTCTAGAGAATCCATGTGAAGTCTTATCTGGCCTGGCTGTACACTGTATGTTTATGGCAGCAGTAACATAGAAGATTAAAATAGAAAACACAGTAACTACTTAGGGTTTTAAACAAATTACAAAACCACATGCTCTCTCATTCAACAGGAAAGCTTAAATCAAAAGGCAACTGGATCCCAAATGCAGTTGGTTTCTTCTCGGAGACCATGTAACATGCTCATCCTTCGGACACCCTCTGTGATGTGCCCTGTCAGCACCTCTGTAGCGCAAACCACTGCTGAAACGTTTGTTTACTCTGTTTTATTAGGGTAGCTTTGTTTTGTTTATAAACTAGCTTTTTTCATTTCTCCAAGGAGCCATTTCAAAATGATCTTCCAGAGATGCTGGCTAACTAAGCACTTCTTAACTACTGTCCACAAAGGTCAATCTGTTTACTGGCATTTGACTGTATAGAAGAGGAAGTCTGTGTTGCATCTTGTGTTCTTAATGAAACTCGACAACAGAGGACTGAACGCATTAGTCTCAGAACGGGAGGCCTAAGGATGGCAAAGACCCAAGGGTCAATTATGGAATTGATTGATAAAAATCTAAGAGCTTGGAGGTCCCACTTTTCTTTTCGGGAAGAGGTTTCATTCATGTATGCAAAAATCTGTAAGAAGCAAATAGGAAAAATTATATTAGCAGTGGATAGGCTTAGACGATGTGCAATTTCTTAAGATTTAAGAACAAAATGTGTTTTGGGGCGCCTGGGTGGCTCAGTCGGTTAAGCGTCTGACTTCGGCTCAGGTCATAATCTCGTGGTCCGTGGGTTCGAGCCCCGCATTGGGCTCCGTGTTGACAGCTCAGAGCCTGGAGCCTGCTTCCAATTCTGTGTCTCCCTCTCTCTCTGCACCCCCCACTCATGCTTGCTCTCTCTCTCTCTCAAAAATAAATAAACGTTTAAAAAAAAGAACAAAATGTGTTTTTTGAGGGTGCCAGTTGTGGTAAAAGGTAGCAAAATCTTCTTCTTCCATGGCTATTCCTGATCAAAAACTCTGAAATGTTATGTATTGTCTCCTCTGACAGATGAGGACGTAAACTTCAGAAAAGTTAATAAAAATATGTTACATTCATGTCCAAATACATAATCTGACTTAATTATCACAATTCAGAGAGAAAAGTCACCTAGAATATGGGTTCTGGACATGGCACAGACTGATCTTGAATCCTGGCTCCATATATGGCTTTGGGACCATAGGTAGGAAAACAAATCTTTCTGTGCCTCAGTTTTTACATCTGTAAAACGGGTGATAATGAAAACAGTACCTACTTCTTAGGTTTGTTGGGAGGATGACAGGGAGTAATATGTACAAGCTATGTAAAACAGTGCTCATGCACTAAGTACTCCACAAAGTTAGTAGTCGTTCTTTCCTTCAGTGAGGACACCAAAATGCAGAGAAGTTAGGTGACTTGCCCAAGTTCCCAAGGGCTGGCTAGCTGGCAGAGTCAGGACAAACATTCCAACTTCCTTGACGGCTAGTAGAGTGCTCAGCCAGGTGCCACATTCATGGCTATAGCCTGCCTTAGAACAAATACTCTTAGAACAATGTCCTAAATACTGGAAAGCTGACACATCTTTGCCCATTGACCTATGTTTTCAAACTGGTATACCAGTTCCCATCTGATCCCTTACGTATTTTGGGATCAGTGCAAGTTTGGGTCAGATTCAAAGGAATGGAATAGTACATGCTAGATAAAGATCAAACTCTCCCACATGGCTTGCAGAAAAGAGGAAAGCAAATGGAAATCACACCCTGTCTTTAAAACCAGTTCTTTATAATGCTATAGAGCCTTTTATACCAGTGGAAGCCTGTGAGTTAGAGAGCTGCGACTTCTTTCCTCCACGCTCCTTTGCCAGAAAAAGGAATGGTTTTTTCCTTTCCCCCCGGGTACTTACTCTGCAGGCATCTGGCAACTGGATATACAAAGTGAACTGTAGGGATGGAGAAGAGTAGTCATCTTTAGGCTGCTTATGTTAGGACAAGAGCAGGAAGGTTTGGCAGCCAGCGGTGTTTATGCCAGAGAATCCTGGAATAGGGAATGGAGGAAAGACTCGGCGGATGAGCAAGGAAAAAGAATTCATGGTGGATTTCCCTGATTATACAGAGAAAAGGAAAGTTAGGTGGGAATACACAACAGAGCAATAATTTTCTTATCAGCCAAATTATTTTGGATGAGAAATAGACGGTACTTATATCCAAGGGGTGATTTTGAAGTTTAGAAATTCAGGTTAATGGGTGCAAAAGTCTAATAGATTAAAATATATTAGTTAATACACACGCACACAACCAACACGCTGTCATAGAAAAAGTCTGTAGCTGAGCTTATGATCTAGTTTGGCCAAAGCATACGATGACACTGAACTGGCTAGCCATAACGGGCAGTGTAGACGGGGCTCAGCACTGGGGTGTCACACTTGAATATGAGTCAGGTTTTCAGTGGGGAATGTCCTGTATCATGGTTCCTGATCTCATTAGAGAGCAATAGAGAGCAACGAGAAGTGAAAAATGGTTTTAGAGGATGAAGCAATTCTGTAGTATTTGTTTCCTTTCCCTTTCATCCATCATACTGGGTAATTTTTAGAAATGCTTAAAATTTGTATTTCATGAGGTGGCCAAGATTTTGGAGGAAATAATTTCTTCTTTTACACTGGAAAAAGTGACATACTTCAGGAACCCTGAAGTTCTTGATGTAAGTTTTGTCTTCTCCTACCTCACTATTTTCAAAAACATTTTTAAAATTTATTTCTGAAAGAGAGAGAGAGCAGGGGAGGGTCAGAGAGAGAGCGAGACACAGAATCTGAAACAGGCTCCAGCCTCTGAGCTGGCTGTCAGCACAGAGCCCGATGCAGGGCTCGAACCTACAAACCGTGAGATCATGACCTGAGCCGAAGTCAGTTGCTCAACTGACTGAGCCACCCAGGCGCCCCAGTACCTCACCATTTTTTACCCCCTGTATTCCTCGTCTCTTGCCTAGAGTTCACCATTTTTGATGTTGTGGACCCTGGGTTTGTTTTTAATTGTAAAATATATATAGCATAAAAGTTTACCATTTTAACCACGTTCAAGTGTCGTATCAGTGGCATTAAGAACATTTATATTGTTGTGCACCTGTGTTGTTTTTGTTTTTTATTTTCTATATATCAAGATGTTTTGACATCTTAAAACCTTTCTGGCTGAGAAGAGATTGTCCCTCTCCAGAGCCAGCCATTCTTTTTCTTTTTAAAATGTTTATTTATTTATTTTGAGAGAGAAAGTGGGGGAGGGGCAGAGAGAGACTCCCAAGCAGGCTTCCTACTGTCAGCACAGAGAGGATAGCAGGGCTCAGTCTCACTAACTGTGAGATCAGGACCTGAGCTGAAATCAAGAGTTAGACATTTAGCTGACTGCATGTCCACCCAGGTGCCCCAGGATAGCCATTTTCTCTTTAAAAATTTTTAAAATGTTTATTTATTTATTTCTGAGAGAGAGAGAAAGGCAGCATGAGTGGGGGAGGGTCAGAGAGAGAGGGAGACCCAGAATCTGAAACAGGCTCCAGGCTCTGAGCTAGCTGTCAGCACAGAGCCCGACGCGGGGCTCGAACCCACGAACCATGAGGTCATGACCTGAGCCGAAGTCAGATGCTTAACTGACTCAGCCACCCAAGGTGCCCCTAATGTTTATTTATTTTTGAGAGAGACTGGGGGAGGAGGTATCGGGGAGCAGGGCAGAGATAGGGAGAGAGAATCCCAAGCAGGCCGGATGCAGGGCTCAATCTCACTAACTGTGAGATCAGGACCTGAGTTGAAATCAAGAGTGAGACATTTAGCTGACTGAGCTACCCAGGTGCCCCAGGGCTAGCCATTCTCTCCCTTTAAAAAAATTTTTTTAAATGCTTATTTATTTTTGAGAGTGAGAGCGAGAGGAGAGCCAAAGAAAGAGAGAGAGAGAACCAGCAGGGAAGGAGTTAGAGAGGAAGACACAGAATCCAAAGCGGGCTCCAGGCTCTAAGCCCTCGCACAGAGCCTGACACGGGGCTCAAACAACTCACAGACAGCGAGATCATGACCTGAGCCAAAGTCGGAAGTCAGACACTTAACTGGCTAAGCCACCCAGGTGGCCCAGAGCTAGCCATTCTTAAGAGACAGCCCAGGGCTCACCCAGGAGTGGTCCTTTGATATGCAAAGTTAACCAAGCCAGGGGGCACCTGGGTGGCTTTGTCAGTTAAGCGTCTGACTTTCGCTTAGGTCATGATCTCGCGGTTTGCGGTTCGTGGGTTCGAGCCCCGCGTCGGGCTCTGTGCTGACTGCCAGCTCAGAGCTTGGAGCCTGTTTCGGAGTGTGTGTCTCCCTCTCTCTCTGACCCTCCCCTGATCACGCTGTCTCTCTCTCTCCTAGAAATAAATAAAAAATATTAAAAAAAAGTTAACCAAGCCAGAGCCCCTCCATCAGGCCCTATATCCCAGAGACAATATTCAGCTGGAGAGGCCAGGCTGTCCTTCCAGCTCCTGCTCCTTCTCCCCCTCCCTCCCCACTCTAGTACTTTCCATGTGGCTCTGGTGTTGTACAGTGTTTCCTGTGAGTCTGATAAACTTCATTGTCCCGAGCCTTTCCTGTGCTCCCCTTGTGGCTGCACGTAAAAGAACACAGAAAAGCAACCATCTCCACCATCCATCTCCAGAACCTTTTCTTCATCACCCCAAACTGAAACCCTGTACCCACTGAACAATAGGTCCACATTTCCCTCTCCCTCCAGCTGATCCTAGATTATAATTACAGGCTGACACAATGGATATATCAATTAGTAACGTTTCAGTGATATTCTGAAATCAGCTTCTGAGGCTGATGGAATATATACATGTTTTTGCACACCTGGCTAATTTGCTATGAGAACAACCTAAACAAGTTCAAGTTGAGTTTTAATTACTTAGGATAGGCTCTCTCTACAGGGCTTTGCTAAGAATATAGAGTTTGATTTGATACCTACAAGGTGGTACAGATGAAAATCAGTGTTCTTTATTTAGATTTATCTTCTTTAGAACCCTTTCAGCCTCTCGTGGAAAGTTTCACCTAGCTCTGACTGGGTACTGTGTTTCTGAACTACTTTTCTACTGTTAATGCAACTCCATAGTGGTTTCAGAATTTTAGGGCAAATGAGAACTTTATTTGGTTGTGCGCTGACATCACCTGAGGACTGTTAGGACTACTCTGATGGCTTGCTCCTGCCCCCAGAGACTCTGATTTAATTAATCTGGCCTGAAACACAGGTATCATCAGGTTTTTTAACACCCCCCCCCTTAATTCTAACATGCAACCAAGGTTGGGAACCACTGTTTTAGAAGCTTTGCCTAACACCTGAAACAGTTGAAAGCTATTCATTTATTACGCTGAACAACAAAAGACCCATTTAGGCCTGATCAAACAAATGACTTTGAGCTTTCAGAATTCAGTTCCTGATCATTACTACACAATCTGATTTTCCTTTGGAAATTGAACCTTATGTGGGTAGCAGTTAATATTTACTGAAGACTTATGCGTGCCAGGCATGGGGCTAAGGAATTTGTAAGTCTTATTCTGTTTAATCCTCACACAGACTTGCAAAATATTATTCCTGTGTTAGTAAGGAGGAAGTCAAAGCCTAGATTAGTTACCACGCCCCAAATCACACTCCAGGGAAGTAGGGAAGCCATGGAGCCACACTCAAGCAGTGGGGCCAAAACTTCTTTTAGCCACTACACACTCTGCCACCTTCTACATAAAAAGCCTGTGATGTCAAGTCTCACGTGAAGTTTACAACCAACTAATTATGGGCTTGTAAGAAACTGGCAAAAATGTTACAAAAGTTTGTGGGTATCACTGTTTCTGTCTATAGATTTAAAATCCACAGCTACTATCTAAGTAGCTACTTGTCTGTCTTTGGGGCTTTTTTTTTTCCTTCACACTTTGCAGAGTCAAATTGCAGGCAGAGACTGTTATAAGTTTACCTGCTTTGTGAAAGACATTAGGGTATTTTGGCTATGGTCTTGCATAGTTCATTCTTTAAAAAACTATTGGTGTCAACTGTACTTCCAAAAATTTTTTCTAAACACAGAACTTTTGGGGGGACATTATTTTCCAGGCGTGTGATGTTTTAAGTCAAAACCACAGGTGCTTTGTGGTAGAGGGAGGGGACAGGAGCCTATTTCCCTTCACAGAGGAAGATGGGGCATGGCTATGGCTCCAGTACTAAAGAGTGTTCCCTGCTTTGTGCTTCAGGTGATGCCTGAACTGGACACAAGAGAGTTGATGCTAAAGTCTGGAGCTCTGGGCCTCTATATTCCAGGGTGATGGCTCTTAACTCTTCGAGAAAATGATAGGCACTGTGGAACATCTACCCAGAACTCCTATAAACACAAGATTTTGCAAATGATTTGAAAGGGATCCATGTGCTTTCCATAGAGTGGAGGAAGAACCCTGGTCTAGGGGAAGGTTTGGCCTATCCCGGGCCCTTCCCATCACCCAGATATCCTAACTGTAGAAGCCTTAAGTATACTGATATGTTAGAGGAGGCAACTTTAGGCAGTAAATTATTCTGAGAAAAATGAAGTTTGGTACATCTTGGTCATATAAACTGAGGCACAGTGGGTGTGAGCTCAGGATAAGGATGGGGACTGGTGGTTAGAAACTACAAAATAAAGTACAGGAGAAGCCATGGAAACTGAGCTGACCAAGTTGCAGATTAACTGGGTCTTAATCCTTTAGGTAGAAAGAGACTTGCTGTCTTCCAGAACACTGTGGGGAGATCAGTCCTTCACCATTTCTATTCTACTCTGTGCCATTCATTCCTTTTTTTTTTTTTTTAACTTAATACTGTGATGGGCTCTTGACATGCCAAAAAATGAAATACACCATCCTAAGGCCATTTTTGTATAAAGTGAGGGCCTGGCCTCAATCATCTGAAATAGCAGTGATGACCATCTTAAAGGGTGTAGATATAATGCACAGCTTTTCTTTTGGGAAAAAGGACTATGGCTCTTGCTGTCTAAATTTTTAAAATTCAGTGTAATTGTGTCTTTATTGACAACCACCATTTTATAATAGTGAAGGAAAAAGTGTCAAGTGAAAACCTAGAGGAGAATTTAGAGGAACATTCTTTTTTAAAAAAATGTTTTTAATATTTATTATTTTTGAGAGAAAGAGAAAGAGAGAGAGAGTAGAATAAGGGCCAAGAGAGAGGGAGACACAGAACCCAAAGCAGGCTTCAGGCTCTGAGCTGTCAGCACAGCTGTGAGTTCATGACCTGAGCCAAAGTCAGATGCTTAACTGACTGAGCCACCCAGGCACCCCTAGGTCACATGTCTTAAAATGATTTCACCAATCCCAAAATACATCATTGGTGATGCATAAATGATAAAGGGATTCCCAGTAGTTCATGGGTAGAACTTAAAGTATCACCAAACAAATTCATTGTGGTTATGTATGAAGAGTTCTGAGATTCTTTTAACCTTACTAGCTAGCATTGTGATGTTTTGCACATATGTAATTGACACATTTCATATATTTTACAACCCCCATTCATGTTACATTTCACATAAAGAGCTTTAGGAATGAACAGAAGACTCCAGTACTGTTTACTTGAGTTTGCTTTGTATTTTGAAGATCAGATTTCCACTAATCAGATTTGCCTAGAAATTATAGCCCTAAAGAATTTCTAAAGATGAAGACATTTCTTTTTAGAATGAGTCAATGGTTCACTTTTGAAACTTCAGAACTGAAATCTATATTCTAATGGCAAGTGGAAAGCAATTTCAAATGCCCAGTGGGTATCCACAGCTATTGGGGAAGTAGTGACCAAGTGGCTTGATGTGGGTTGGAAATTAAAACACAAACAGTATCTGAGGCAAGATTGGAAGTCTGATATATTTTCTGTGTTCTGTTCCATTTCAGGAAGAAAGTTTCTATTTATCTTTGTGAAATGATGACAACAGCTGATCAACATAAGGAGGAATTCATTAATTTGTATACTGTCCCTTTAGTACATAAACAGTTTGGAAAATGTTGTTGGTCCCGTGCATGATTTCATATTGTAGAGCCAAAATACTGTCATTTCCTAAACACAACGTGGTTTTTTTTTTTTTTTATCGCATAAGAAATGTTTTATGTGTACCAACAGAAGATTTTATGTGAGGGGTAATCTGATTATTTCTTAATTTAGACCAGCATTTATATTAGCCAATCTCCTTAAATCTCTGTCTCAGCCTTTTAATTCATGGGACTGTAGAGAAGAAAAAAGGAACCGCACACTTGGCCTCAGCTCAGGCCTCTTGATCCGGCATGCAGAGAAAGGTCCTTGCCATTTTATTTTTAAAGTGAACAAGTTGGAGTTGAGACAAAGTGGTCCAGATATTTATAACATCCTTACCATTATTTTGTGAAAACTTGGATGAGTCTTCTCACATGTAACCTCTGAGATGAGTACTTTCTCTCTGCTAGTCCTGTGGCTGAGAGGATAGGCTCTGTGCTTCAACTGCCCGGCTTTGAATCTCAGTTCCAACACTCCCTAGCTGTAGGACCCAGGGTAAGGTATTTGCCTCATCTGTAAAATGGGAACAATAATACTATCTATCTTACAGGCTGCTGTGGAGATAATGGGTTAGGTATGTTAAAATTAGCACTCAAAATGTTAGCCATTTTGATGTTGATAATAATGATATTTGAAAGTTGAGTTTGACTTCGTTATAGGGTGCTGGGCCTTTTACATTCTGCTAGTTTCACTTCCAAACTGGAAGTCCTAGACTCATGTTCTTGCAGCAAGCAGTAATTCTAACCTGCCTACACCTTGGGACAGGGGCTGACATAAATAGTTCCAGGTTTCCTAAACTTCCCACTCCCCTTCTTCTCTCATTCCTGGCATGTTGGAAATGGCTGGTGCCCCACTGGGTACACAGCTGTGAAATCTCCTCTTCACTGGGCCAGTGGTGTGGCCCACTTTTGAGGGACATAGACAGCAGCTCTGTTATCCTGAGGAAGGAGTAGAGATAGATTGCTAGTGCTTTCTGAGAGCACAAAGAAGACAATTGGTTGGGATAGCTCATTAATAATCACTTTACAGTGGTTACGTTTTGAAGTGATGATATTTTGGGTTATTTGGGGTTAAATAAAATCTATTGATGAATTTCTACCGTTTGTTTTTACTTTTTTGCTATTTGGCTAATAGAACTTTACAAATTCCATATGTGGTGCAAGTGAATTTCTATTAGACTGCATGCATTCTGCTGGAGGAACAGGAGACCTTCTGAATGCGACCACAGGTCTTTGCCTTGACTAATAGTGTCCCAGTTAGGATCCATGGAAATGATTCTTGCCTTGTATGGGAGATTGGTGTAGGCCATTTCTGACCACAATTTTAGTGTGGGTCAAGTAGACTAAAAGGACATGAGGGGAAAGTACCCCCTCCCCCAGGGCGCATGGCAAGCATTCTGAAATAGCAGAATGTATGCACCAAACAAGAGCTGTGATTTTTAAATCATCAGATAAGCCCTTCATGAAATAAATTAGGATACTGTAGCGTTTCATAAGGTTTCAAGTGCTATGTAAATGAAAGATTCTAACAAGTACCAATAAT
Source organism: Crocuta crocuta (assembly GCF_008692635.1). Taxonomy (NCBI): domain Eukaryota; kingdom Metazoa; phylum Chordata; class Mammalia; order Carnivora; family Hyaenidae; genus Crocuta; species Crocuta crocuta. Next base: position 163,379 of record NW_027529533.1, read on the forward strand.
CTATTGACAAAGCAACTTAGTCAATGGTCAATATAAATTTCCTTATTCAAAGATAGCTTGAGGGGTGCATGGGTGGCTCAGACAGTTGAGCACCAACTCTTGACTTCGGCTCAGCTCAGGTCATGATCTCAGGTCATGGGATTGAGGTCTGCATCAGGTTCTGTGCTGAGCATGGAGCCTGCTTGAGATTCTCTCCCATTCCTCTCTCTCTGTTCCTCCCCGAACTTTCTCTCTTTCTCTTGAAAATTAAAATAAATACAATTAGGAGAAAAAAAAAGAAAACTTGATACTTCCCATTTAAGGTACAGTTCAAATACCTGTTTGGGAATAATGTGTCATATTAGCTCCACGGCGAGAATCAGCGTGTCTGGCTTTATGTTCTCTCTAGGCTTTTCCCCTGTTCTTTGAGCATCTTTGCCATGCATACAAGCAGAAGCAAACCTGGATAATATTTGCTGAGAGTGTCAATGCCACTATCATCAAGTGCCCTTATACTCCTCAGCTGGTGTCCCCAAGAGATAAACAGGCAATCTAAATAAAAACACAGCTTAAGGGGCGCCTGGGTGGCTTAGTCGGTTAAGCGTCTGACTTTCGCTCNAAGGGGAAAAATACATTTTCATAGGAATGTGTGTGAGTGTGTACACAGAGGGACATGAAAATCAACATACAGCAATGCCCAAGTTCTCTTGATAAAAAGCAAATTTACTTGAAAACAGAGGAACCTGTTGAAAATCACTACATTTGTGTTTTATACTATATATATATATATATGCAGTGGATTAGTCATGATCAGAGGNAAACTCCAAGAACTGACCTCCCAATTCTCACCAGGCCAAGACCAACACTGCCCAACTCAGAAAGGGTTTATAGCCTCTAAGTTGTATTCTAAGTTGTTTAGTGGAACTAGAAATGCTTTCTCTGATACACGTTCTGTATCTTAGACCCGACCCCAAAAACAGGTGATATAATTCCCAATATGCCATCAAAAATTTCTACTAGTAAAACAAAAGAAATGCATAAAAGCCATGTCGGTTTCTACAACACAGCCTTTCTGTTGCATAAACGCACAAACTCCCTGGTTCAGGGTGGAATGGAAGCTTGCAGGCTCCCACGGTGCTACTTCATTTTGTGAGAGGGTACCTTCGTGTAACTTATTGATTCAGACCAGCTTCTGCCCCAACAGAGAATGGTGTAGAGTGAGCGCACAACGGGGACCAGGCAGAAGAGAACATAGCTATGAATCCAAGTTCATGTAGGGGAAAAGGTGTCCTTCTCCACCCCAGAGGATGAGTGCATGAAAGTAATCAAAAGCTGTGATGGAGGCGGGAAGTAAAGCTACTTCTCTAGCTTCAACAGGTCAGACCTGCTAATGGTAGGCACTATCCATCTCTTTCTTTTCTCCAAGACAGTGCCAGGTAGGAGTCATGGCCAACTGCTTACACCCTTCAGGGTAAACCTTATTCTTTTTTTGAAACCTTTTTTTTAATCTTTATTTTTGAGAGAAAGGGAGAGAGACATAGAGTGCAAGTGGGGAAGGGACAGAGAGAGAAAGAGACACAGAATCTGAAGCAGGCTCCAGGCTCTGAGCTGTCAGCACAAAGCCCGATGTGCGGCTCGAACCCACAAACCGTGAGATCATGACCTGAGTGGAAATCAGAGACTTAAGCAAGTGAGCCACCCAAGTGCTCCTCGGGCTTGTTTTTCTGAAGACTGAGAAGTGGCACTACCAAAAGTCCGTCCCCAGCTCCTGGTAAGAGGTCAGCACATGCTCAGACACATCCCGGACTCCGCTACCTGTTACATCAGAGGAGGCTCAGACTCACAGCATTACAGAGCTAACTACTAAGCCTGCACCAAACCAGGACAGCAGCCAACCCCAAACCTAGGCTCCCGTCTTCAGTTCCCCAGGCAGCCTCTGGCCTGCTGGATCATGGCACATGCTGGACGTGCCTAACTCTCCCAACTCTGAGATGGACCAGCCATTCCGTGTGTGGCTCTGTGCTCATAAAGTGCATGACTGTAAACTGAAGAACACCTGTAGATATTTCTGATAGTGAAATGAAAAGGACACTTTGTAAGAGGGCACAAATGCCTTCTTTAGAGGGACTGCAAAAGCTTAGCAAGGGGTTTCTCCAAGCAACCAACTTGTCGTTTCATTAGCATCATGGACATATCATGATGCCCACATTTTTTCACGGCCACAAAGCGTTACACTCCCAATATGTGAACTGGGAAACTTGTAAACTGTTTGCTGAACTTTTAGGACAAGTCATGAATGCTCTGAATTTATCAGCAGGGACCCTCCTCATCTGGGACCATTCTCAGTGGCAGCTGTAATGCTGTGGGTTGGGCACCACATTGTGTGTTGGGAGAAGCAGAAGTCAAAGCACAGAGAGCTCGGACCCTAGGTCTGGGGTACAGGAAGGTGACCTGCAGCGGAGGGAAATCAGGTTGTAACTGACACCAGTCGAAAGGTGGAAGGGGTTGCCTCCTCCTCAGGCACCAAGCCAGACTAGCAGAGGCGTACAGGGGCTTTTAACCCTAGAACGGGGCGTCTGGGCTGGCTTAGTGGAGAGTCAAGCCTCCCTTTGAGGGGACTGTTTTAGGCAAGTGGGGTCAAGGTGAGAAGCCAGAGGAGAAGGCTCTAGGCGTCCCCAGGACCTATTTTTACAAGTTACAAAGGTGAGTGAGAAGGCTGCCCAGAGCTGGGCTACGGAAACAAAGTGAGTTAACTTACTGTGAAAGGCAAGGAGCACACAGCAAAGGTGATGGTCATAATAGCCAGGAGAATGAGGTGGTCTGTCTCCTCGGCCATGGACACCCTTTCCCCTCGCCTGCGGGGCCCAGGGGCGTCCCGGCAGCTGCCCAAGGAGGGCCCGCAGCGACTTCTGCTGCTCCGACGGTGCATGCGGATGAGGTTGAGGATGACGCTGAAGTTGCAGGCGAGCACGGCAACGATGAGGAGCAGCAGCAGGGTGGCGTACAACTGCAGGTACGTCGTCTGGCCGTGCTCGATGAAGCACCACGTCCCCGGGCAGTACTGGACGTACTGCCCATAGTTCATTAACGGCAGCGAGCAAAAGAGTAGGGAGACCACGTAGATGGTGGGAAGCACTGCCAGGCCGCTCCGGCGCGTGACACGGCGCTGGTAGAAATAAGGGTGCCCGATGGATAGGTAGCGCTCCAAGGCCATGGCGAAAAGCATGAGCATCGTGGCTAGGCTGAAGAAGGTCATGGCGAAGGCGAAGTAGGTGCACGCGCGGCTCTCAGGCGCCAGCGCCACCAGGGTCCGGTTCCGAGCGTAGGAAGCCAGCACCACCGGGCTGATGAAGCAGGTCCCGAGCAGGTCGGTGAACACCAGCTCCGTCACCAGCACGTGGAACAAGGAGACCGAGTTCCCGCGTCCCGCGCCGCGTCCCGCGTCCCCCCGCCAGCGGCGCGCCAGCAGAGCCAGAGCTATGAGGTTCCCCAGCACCCCGGCCGAGAACATCACCGAGCTGATGGCCGGGCTTTCGCCGGAGGGGAGCCACTGCCGAGACCCGCAGTCCTCGGGCCAGGAGTCATTGGAGATATTGCCCATGGTGGAGCGCCGGCAGGCGAGACGCGCCCTCCTCTCCCGGCTCGTACCTGGGAGGAGGAGGGTCTGAGAGCCGCACTGCTCGGGCACGCAGAGGGAGAGGGGGAGGGATCCAAGTCCAGAGCCCCCTTCCGGCCCCCAGTGCGCCCAGGGCAGGCTCGGCCCCAGGGCTCGCGTCGCTCCGGGAGAGGCCAATAGGCAGCAGCATCCGGGCGGCGCTCAGGGCTCCTCTGCCCATCCGCGCTCCCCTCGGACGGGACCCCGCACCTGGGGGACAGCCGCCGCCACTCCGCACCCGCCTGGGGCTGGACTCCGCCCGCAAGCCGCCCCAGCGGTGGGACGCACGTCAAACCAAGTCGGGGTACTGCGAGTCCTCAGCGGGGAGCGGGGAGGAGAGGGACCCGAAGGCCGGCCCGGCCCGCGGGCGCTGGGCTGGAGCTGCGGTGTGTGACCCGCTCCCGCCCGAACCCCGGGGAGTGGGTGCTGGAAGCCGCGCGGCCGCCAACCTCGGCTAGGAAGTGTGGAGCCCAGGCGGAGGGCTGGGGGCGAGCGTGGGGCGCCTGCGGGGTGCGCTCAGAATTCACGGAAGGCAACAACGGGAAAGCAAAAGTGACTCACCAGTCAATGGGGAAGTTAGTGGGACCCGGCCCGGGACGTGTGCATAAGAAGGGAACAACAGCCACTAAAGACAGCTTGCAGTTAGACCGATATGTTCGTTTTCTTTTCTTTTCTTTTCTTTTCTTTTTAACACTCTCAGGAAGATAAGCTAAGGGGGCGGGATCAACATTGGGAGGAAGTTAAAAGCACGCCTGGTGGTCGGAGGAACCGAACCAGGCGCGCCGCTGAGCTGCGCGCTTTGGCTTTCATTGGGCTGCCAGCCTTTCTCCTTTCCCTATGTCAACACCAGAATGGCTAACCACTGGTTTCAGCAAGCAAGCAAAAATGAAAAGAAAAAAGAGAAAGAAATGTTCCTGGCGTGTGGAATTGTGTTTGTGAACCAGCTGGAAAGCATTGCACGTGGTTCTCTCCTCAAGAACAAGCCCCGAGAGAAAATGTTGCTCAGGATTATTTTCTTTTTTCATGTTAGCTGTGCAGAGCACATCTGGAAAGACCCATTCCTGGTAAAGTTTATTAGTGAGTGGCCAGTTTTAGGAAGTAGAGCTGACAAAAGTGTCACCATTGCAGGCTCCTGAAAATGGGCTGGTGTTTAAAACAACAAAAAAATCCAGTTTGATGGAGGGAAAGGGGGTTGGGGGTAGTTCTGTTCTGTAAGGAAGATCATAGTCACTTGGAGAAGGGAAGAAAACTGGGAAGTGGAAGGATCTGCATAGGGAACAGGCAAGGAGCAACTGTCATCATGATGGAAGAAAGAAAAGATTACCTGTTGAAGAATACATCTTACCACACAGCCTGCTTGCTCGCCATGAATATTTTCATTCACCTTGATACTTGGTCTGGGAATTGGAATGGAGATGAGGCTCCCAAAAGGACAAGTTCACAGGGAGTCTATTTTTCTCAAATAAGGAGTTCGGCAGTCACAGGCGGGTGGGCCTCCCAGGACTGACCTCCTTCTGTTCTCCACCCCTTCATTCCTAGCATGCTGGCTTTCAGTATAGTGTTCTTTCCCCATGCAGTCACCAGTCAGGATTCAGCCAGAGAAACAAACCACTATAAGTGATGAAGAATGACAGATTTATGGTTAGGCACCAGATCTGTGCTGTTCAATATAGTAGCCACTAGCCACCTGTGACGATTTAAGTGAATTAAAATTAAGAGTAAAAATGTAGTTTCTCTGTCGCACTAAGTACACTTGAAATGCTCAATAGCCACATGCATCTGACTAGTGGCTATCATATTGGGCAGCTCGTATACAAAACACTTCCATCCTCACAGAAGATGATGTTCTTTGGAGAGTGAGGCATTAGACCTTACATGATTGTGGGAGCTCATGGAGAAGTCTATTCAAAGATGTTTGCTGTCTTTGGTTCTAGTGTCGAATGTGAAGTCACCAAGATCAGACAGAATGGCAGTCAGGGTAGAAAGCTAGATGTGGACAGAAGCAAGTACAGGCTTGGAACCTGCATGGACAAACCGGAATTCATGAAAAACTAGAATCCTCCAAGGCAGACTGGATTTGTGTGTGTCTCTCACTACCTCTGACCTTGATATCACAGTGTGCTGCAGGAGAAGCTGGCACCCTTCCTGGGACTGCACATGCATTTAGCTTAGGATGTGGAGAAGCTGAAGGAGATCTGACCAGCAAGGTGACAGATCAGTGACAATGCACTAGTCACCACTGTGCCTGGAGCACCTGCATTGTCCTTCAGAGCATGAAAATCACAGCTGCTGCTTCACCACTGCTCTCTCAATCACATTCAACACTTTTCTTGTGGCTAATGCTAATCTTGAAACCATGCAGAATTCTGGAGAACAGATGCTGCTCAGCTGAGTTGACCCGGGATAAAGCTACCACACTGCGTGCATTGAAAGTGAAGGGTGAGAAAGAGGCAGCTCCTGTGTGCCTGTTTCCTTCATTGGGAAAGCTAGTTTTCTAGAAGCACCTCAACAGACTTCCCTTTGTGTCTGTTTAGCCAGAACTTGGTTAACTGGCCACTCTTTAGCTCCAAAGGAGGCTGAGACAGGGGGTATTGGGCATTTTCCAGCATTTTCTAGAGTAGAGGCAGGCAGGGGAGAACAGGCTGGGCGTGGTATTGGGTTAGTCAGCCAACAGTGTCTGCCATTGTACATAGTGCATTCCCTACCATTCCCTCTGTGGAGCCTGAAAGGAAGGGCAAGAATATCCATTCCAAGTTGTACCCATTGCATCTGAAGAAAGTGAGGCACAGAAAAATGGATACTCTTGCCCAAGGATATACAAAGTTGGCGCAGTGCTAGGAGTATGGAAGGCAGACCACCTCAATTACATTACAGACCCCTGCATATTGCACACATTGTCCATTTAAGCCACAAAGGAGCACATGACAAGATATCTGTCCTCAATGCCACATTAGAGCTCACTGGCAAATCACCCAACACAATTTAGATGTTACTTTTTGCCTGACATATTGGTGAAGTTTGAAAAGATTACACATATCCAGTATGCCAAAAGAGAGAGAGAGACAGAGACACACACAGAGAGAGAGAGAGAGAGAGACAGAGACAGAGACAGAGACAGCGATAGAGAGAGAGAGAAATGGGCTCACTATTCGTAGAAGTGTGAGTGTGGGTACAGCCTTCTTGGTGAGAATGGTCTATTAATTATCACAAATTTTGAATATGCTTCAGCCCAGAAATAATGTACTGCCTCAGGAGACATAATCTAACAAATATGCAAAGTTGTCATATACACACAGCAGAAATAATGTTCATTATTGCAAGAATCTAGAGGACTTCCATAGAGGACTTGCTTAATAAATTTTGATATACCTATGCAATGGATTATATAGTTGTTAAAAAGGATGATCTGTATCTGTAGTTCTTGATAATGATCTTTACCACATACTGAGTTAAAAGCACGTATATTATTTGATTCATATAAAATTATATGCACAAGCATTTGCAAAGAGCAGCCTCTAGAAGGATGTTCAGCAAAATGTTAGTGGTAATTTCTCTGGGTAGTACATTCTTCTTTATGCCTGTCTGTTTTGACTGATTTTTCTATAAATATGTATTAACTTTATATTAGGAACTGCAAGGAAGCTGCTTTTTGTTTAGAAAAAAATCACTGGAGGAGACTGTCCTTTCTACTTGGCAGAAAGCAGGGAGTTAGATGCTAATGTTTTAAATTATCTCCCAGTTCTACTGTTTAATGAGTGGGGAGGTCTTGCTAATTGTTTGAAGCTGATCAAGAAGATGAGAGATGTGTCCTTATATGTTTCACGAGGGTTTTTGCAACTGTACTTATTTGATGATTGGAAATAAACACGCACTTCACACCATTTCTATTGAGATGGTGCCCTGCCTACTTCAAGTGACTGCTTTGACATTAGATTTTTGTCATCCCTTAACACAATTCTAATACTATCACCACCAGGAAGTCCCTGTCTTACAAAGGTGGAAACAAAATGTCAACCAAAGGGTCAAAACAAACAAACAAACAAACAAATATCCAAAACACAGTTAATAAAAATTAACTTTGAGATAGGTTCAAAAAAAATTAAAGGTAACTATGAGTGGGCAGGTAGAATCTTAGTGGAGAAGTAGAAACTATTAAAAAAAAAAGGAATGGAAATTCTAGAACTGAAACTTACAGCAGCTTGCAGTTGACAGAAGAAAGAGTGAACTTAAAGACTAATCACATCTGGTCACCTTTCTTTCCGCATTATCATTACTTTTGTGCTCACTGGAAATATTCTCACTCTTTCCATACCATTCGAGGCTTTTCCTGTTTTTACCTATGAAGAGAAGCATGGGTTTTCTGTGCTCTCAGATCCCTCAAACCTCTCTGGGATCTGGGGTGCAGAGCCACAGTATGTAGGAAACTCTGGTGTTGACATCTAAGCTAACTCTTGTTCTCTTGAACTTCACCTTCTCTCTTTCACAGCTTGTGGACCCCAGTGGGGAAAAAGTAGGACAACTTTGCTCTTCCTCATCTCCTCTGACCTAGTCTCCTCTACCCCTAGTCTTTCAAAAGTCCTAAGCCAAACACTGGCACCTGTGTTCTGTTACATTGTTCTTTCTTTGAGGCAGTCAGCATAGCACACCCTAGCTGCTGCTAAAACTAGGAAAAGGGCTCATGTATCAGCAAGTACTGGGCAAAAAAAATTCACAGGTTAATATGTCATATTATAACATTTACATTCACGTAGGTGTGTGTATATCCAAGGCTTGGTGGAACTTATTAAAACCTCATAGGATTGTTTGAGAAATAATTTGATAAAGTCTTTGTAAAACCTGAGTCAATACAAAGTGCTTTACAATCGGACATAGGAGTACAACAGTTCTCTTGTCCTTAGAGGGGAAATATCAGGGCTGCTTATTAGTTCTAGGAGTTAGATCAAATGAGTCACCCCAATAATGTCAGGAAAGTAGATTGCCCATGATTCTAATTTCTTGTCTAAGATTGATAGAGAACAAAGAATCCAATATAGTAATGAAAATTCTCTTTTCTGAGAAAGGTTTCCTTCCAAGGACAAAACCCACTATAGGGCAGAAAAGTACACATAATACAAGAGTAAGGCTATAGTTATTCAATTTGCTTGTATAAAGTAACAACTCAGTACAGAAATTTTGGAAAAATTAGAAGGAAGAAAAAAGTTACCTATGAATGTGTACTCATCGAAAATGGCCACTCTTAACATTTTTAGGTGTTTCTTCCGTTTTTTCTTCTACGCAGTTTTTGTTTTCATAGCTCTGATAATATTATATCTAAACTTTTCTATACTGTTTTTTAAAAACACTTAAAAGTAGGGGCACCTGGGTGACTCAGTCATTTAAGCGTTTGACTTCGGCTCGGGTCGTGATCTCATGGTTTGTGGGTTTGAATCCCACATCAGGTTCTGTGCTGACAGCTCAGAGCGTGGAGCCTGATTCAAATTCTGTCTCTGTCTCTGTCTCTCTCTCTCTCTCTGCCCCTCACCTGCTCGTGCTCTCTCTCTCAAATTAAATAAATACACATTTAAATTTTTTTAAAAATTTAAAGGTATATTGAATATCTTATATTACAATATGCATTAAAGGCCTTAAAAATGTGCATGTGCTGAGATCCAGAAATTGCACTTTTAGAGATCTATAATCCACTTATTTATTCATTCAACAACAATTATTAAGGTGTATATTTGCTGAGGCAGCACAGTATAGTCTTAAGTGGAAGGGTTCTAGAGACTGTTTTGGTTTTAAGTTTTTATTTAAATTTCAGTCAGTTAACATATAGTGTTACTTTAGTTTCAGGTGCAATATAGTGATTCAACACTTCCATACAGCAGTCGGTGCTCATCACAAGTGCACCCCTTAATCCCCATCCCCTATTTAACCCATCCTCCCCTCCCTCCCCACCCTGGTAAACATAAGTTTGTGCTTTATAGTTAAAAGTCTGTTTCCTGGTTTCTCTCTCTCTCCCCCTGCTTTGATCATTTGTTTTGTTTCTTAAATTCCATATATGAGTGACATCATATCATGTTTGTCTTTCTCTGTCTGACTTATTTCACTTAGCATTAATACCCTCTAGTAGATCTATCCATGCCATTGCAAATGATAAGATTTCATTCTTTTTTACAGCTGTATAATATTCCACTGTGATTCCCTCCCCCNCATCAGTTGATAGACATTTGGGCTGTTTCCATAACTTAGCTATTGTAGGTAATGCTGCTATAAACATTGGGGTGCGTGTATCCCTTTGAGTTAGTATTTTTGTATCCTGTGGATACATAGCTAGTAGTGTGATTGCTGGGTCATAGGGTAGTTCTATTTTTAACTTTTTGAAGAACTTCCATACTGTTTTCCAGAGTGACTCTGCCAGTTTGCGTTCCCACCAACAGTGAAGAGGGTTCCCCTTTCTCTGCATCCTCCCTTAACATCTATTGTTTCCTGTGTTGCTAATTTTAGCTATTCTGACTGGTGTGAGGTGATTATCTCATTGTTTTGATTTGCATTTCTCTGATGATGAGTGATGTTGAGCATCTCTTCCTGAGTCTGTTGGTCATCTGGATGTCTTCTTTGGCAAAATGTTCATATCATCTGCCCATTTTTAATTTGATAATTTTGGGGAGGGGTTGAATTTTCTGAGTTCTTTGAATTCAAATTTTAGTTCTGTTGTTAGGCAAGTTATCTTACTTTTGTGTCTCAAATTTCCTCATCTGTAATATGAGGACAATAATATGATTTACACCTTTAAAGCCTGTGGTTGAACTCAGGGCCTGGCCCATACAAAGCACTCAGCAGGTGTCAGCTGTTTCATAACTGAGCCAGGTCCTGATGCTAATATAGTCCCTGCCCTAAAGAAGCTTATAATCAGATAATAATAATAAAAAGACTACACTTTATTAAGGGTTTCCGTTATCCCCCAAACTGTTGAAGTCTTCATACACATTATTTCATTAATTTTTATAACAATTCTATAGGAAGGGTCATAGATAGCCTCATTTTAGAGATGAGCAAACAGATGAGGCTATATACTCAAAGTCGTAAATATAAGAAGTTTCTTTCATTACTGTTTATATGTTGGCTTTAGGAACTAACTTAAATGTAAAGTAAAAGGAAGTTACATAGGGGCACCTGGGTGGCTCAGTTGGTTAAGTATTAAGCGTCTGACTTTGGCTCAGGTCATGATCTTGTGGTTTGTGGGTTCAAGCCCTGTATCCGGCTCTGTACTGACAGCTCAGAGGCTGGAGTCTGCTTTAGATTCTGTGTCTCCATCTCTCTCTGCCCCTCCCATGCTCATGCTCTGTCTCTTTCTCTCTCCTCTCAAAAATAAAACATTAAAAGAAGGAAGTTTTATATAAATACATTAGGTTTTTCTATTCAATGAAATGGTACACAACTATTTAAAAATATAGCTCTGCATTCATTGACATGGACAGATGTCTACCATGGTTAAGGAATGAGGTGACTTATACTGTTATTTCTGCAAAAATAAACATTTAACCAAGATATAGAGAAATTTTCATATAAAAATAGGTTCTAGTATGTACTCCCCACTGTTATCTTTTTTAAGGTTTTATTTTTAATAACCTCTAAGCCCAATGTAGTGCTTGAACTCACGACCCTGAGATCAAGCTGCATGCTCTACCAACTGAACCAGCCAGATACCTCCACTGTTATCTGTTTTCACAAAGATTAAATTTCCTTATTCAAATTCAGCCCTATTACAGGGTCAATGCTCAATTTAAAAAAAATTAATAAATAATATTTAAAACCTATTATACCAGTTACTTATTTCTGTGTAACAAATCACTCCAAAATTTAATGGCTTAACGCAGTCATTTTATTTTGACATGATTCAGTGGGTCAGTATTGTTGGGCCAGACGGTTTTAGGGGGCTCTTTGCCGGTTTGGTCTGCCACCATCTTGCGGTTATCGCCATCTGGTGGCTGGACAGGGGAGTGGTTGGTGTAGGAGGCCCCAACTTGAAGGTCTTATCTCATTTTCCCTGCAGGCCAGCCTGAGCTGGCTCTTGTGTTGGCATGTTGTTCCAACAGGGAGCAGTGGGAGTTGTGAGGCCCAGACTTGGAGGTTAATGCATCATCTCACCACGTTCTCTGAGTCCAAGTCCCAAGGCCAGCCTGGATTCAAGTGCTGGGAAATAGGACTCTGTGTCCCGACTCCTGATGGGGAATGTGTACACTGGAAGGAAGAATCACGGCAGCCATTTTGCAAACCATCAACCACTTCTAGTATGAAATCTATACTAACTATAACTACTATGTTTAACCTAATAGTTTTATGTTCTTTAAGATTAAAACAAAAGTGGGTGCTTCGGTGGCTTAATCGATTGAGGGTCCCGCTCTTTAAATTTTTTTTAAAATTTTATTTATTTCCTCTGAGAGAGACAGAAATAGAGCAAGTGGGGAAAGGGCAAAGAGATTGGGAGACGGAGAATCCCAAGCAGGCTCCGCACTGTCAGCCCAAAGCCCAATAGGAGTCCTGAACCCACGAACCTTAAGATTTTGACCTAGGTTGAAACTGAGAGTCAGACACTTAACCAACTGAGCCACCCAGGTGCCCTGAAGGTGCAACTTTTGATTTCAGCAAGTCATGATCTCACAGTCGTGTGATGGAGCCGCATGTCAGGTTCTGCATGGAGTGTGGGGCCTGCTTGGGATTCTCTCTCTCTCCCTGCCCCTCTCCCCCAGTCTCTCTCCCTAAAAGTAAAAACTTAATAAAAAATGAAACAAAAAGCATTACCCATAGAAAATTCTATTCCTTGACCATACTAACCATACTATCATACTTTGAGTTCTGCCACTACTAGAAAGTAGTGTTAACTTGACATAATTTTAAAAAGAAGTGACACATGAGTCAGCTTATGCCCTGGAGTTCTGCTCACTTCCATTTCTGTACCTAGTACCCATATGAAGTATCATGAACTATGAAATACCATCTCCCCACTATCCCTTCTCCTGACTTTCTACTTTTTCTCTTCTGCTGTCTTCTCATATCAAACCCAGAAGTCGGAGGGGGAAACTGACTCAAGAATGATAGCAGATGAAAATGCGATTCAGGGGGCACGAGGTGGCTCAGTTGGTTAAGCGCCAACTCTTGGTTTGGGCTCAGATCATGATCTCACAGTCTGTGAGTTTGAGCCCCATGTAGGGCTATATGCTGATAGCTGCTTGGGATTCTTTCTCTGCCCCTCCCCTGCTCGCTCTATCCCTCTCTCAAAATAAATAAATAACCTTAAAAAGTGTGATTCATTTTTTCATCATGTGGGGATATATTAACACATCCTGTGATTTGATATTCCATACTATTGTCACATGGGGTGTGTTCTGTTATAGCAATAATGGTTTTAAAGGAAAATTCACAAGATCACTGCTGACTAGTTTTCTCTTTTCCCTAGTCTTATATCACATAATTTAGTAATCTATTGGGTTTTGCTGGTTAAGCACCTCCCTCTGATAGACTACCAGTTCCTAGAGGGAAGGGATCTTTGTCTCTTTGCTTTGCTGGTGTGTCCCAAGGAATAGAACTGTGCCTGGCATATAGCAAGCACTCAATAAATGTGTGTTGACTGAATAAAGAGGACCCGGCAGGTTGGACCATGCTGCTGAGAAGTGTGATATGATGAGTACAGAGAAGCGGCCACTGACTTTTGCAGGTGGTACTGTACTGTGATCTGCCAAGAGCACTTTTGGTGGAGTTGTGGGGAGAAAACCCTGGCATAAGAGGAGCCGGGGGAGGCTGGGGGGAGAGCCACGGGTGAGAAGGGGAACAGCAGTGAGGACAACAACTTGGATGAGTCTGGGAGCTAGGAGGCTTGCTGAGCAAGTCAGCGGTAGCGGAAGGGTCGTGCGGTCGGGAGGAGTCTTCTTTCTGAAATGGGTGATACCATGTAGATGGAAGTCACACGTAGAGAGGGAGACAAAGAGGAAACAAAAGACAAAACTGGTAATTGCCAGTGCAAACAGCTGAAGAATCTGGGAGAAGCAGGATTTAGGACACAAGCAGAGGCGTGTCCTAAAGGGGAGCAGGGACATTTCTTCCACTGCAGCTGGATGGAGGTCAGGGTGTGTGGACAGAGACACAGGTACGTCGGAGGGATCAGCTATGAGGACGAAGAAGTTGTCGGAAAGAGAACGATGAGGAAGTATTGGCATTTTCAAGTGGATGTAATATGTGATCACCGTCTAGAACAGGAAAACGCATTTACTGGCAAGTGGTTGCTTATATTAGAATAGACTGTGGTGAAACTTGGCGTTTGTCAGGGTGGCATTCCACCCTCCCCCTCCAGCTGGTTTTGCACCCATTGTTCCCTCTCTCAGTGAATGGCATCGCTGCCCATGCAGTTGCTTAAGCCAGAAACCTGGGGTCATCCTGGGCTCTTCCCCCTCCACTGATCTCTGTGTGTAAATAATCACAAACCTGTTTGGACACTTTTCCGATCTTTCCACTTCTATTTCCACTTCCACTTTCTTAGATCTGGTTACCTGGTTATCTGGTTAGAATGCAGGTTAGGAGGCTTCCTAACTGGTTTTCCAGGCCCTAGTTCTATTCACCTCAGTTCAGTTCTCCATACTGCAGCCTGATTCTGAAAAGGAGATGTGATCATTAGACTCTCCTGCTTATTCCTGCTCAGCATCTTACCACTGCCTCAGGTCAAAGCCTAAATTCTTCAACTTGGTATATAAAACCCATCTTGCCCAGGATCCTGCCCTACCTCTCTATAAAAACAAACAGTAGGAGAAGAGACAACAGCAATCAGTTTTTAAAAGTATACATATGGGGTGCCTGGGTGGCTCAGTCGGTTAAGCATCCAGCTTTGGCTCAGGTCATGATCTCACAGTTCGTGAGTTTGAGCCCTGCATCGGGCTCTGTGCTGATGCCTCAGAGCCTGGAGCTGCTTTGGATTCTATCTCCCTCTCTCTCTCCCCCTCCCCCACTTGCACTCTGTCTCTCTCTGTCTCAAAAATGAATAAACATTAAAAAAAATTTTTAAATAAAAGAATACAGATAATGCACAAAAAATTACTGATTTGGCAGGCCAAAGAGAAATATTTTATGATCATGAATTGTTAAGTGGACAAAAGGTAAAAAATTGTTTATGTGAGTCAAAATACAGATATGTAATAAAGAGTATTGCCTCAATTGACAGATGGGGCACCTGCATGGCTCAGTTGGTTAAGTGTCTGACTTTGGCTCAGGTCATGATCTCACGGTCTGTGAGTTCAAGCCCCACATTGGACTCTGTGCTGACAGCTCAGAGCCTGGAGCTGCTTTGGATTCTGTGTCTCCCTCTCTCTCTCTCTCTCTGCCCCTCCCCCACTCATGCTCGCTCTCTCTCTCTCTCTC
>NW_027529533.1:178644-384146 GCF_008692635.1 Crocuta crocuta
CCATTGTTCCCTCTCTCAGTGAATGGCATCGCTGCCCATGCAGTTGCTTAAGCCAGAAACCTGGGGTCATCCTGGGCTCTTCCCCCTCCACTGATCTCTGTG
Organism: Crocuta crocuta; assembly: GCF_008692635.1. Lineage (NCBI taxonomy): Eukaryota > Metazoa > Chordata > Mammalia > Carnivora > Hyaenidae > Crocuta > Crocuta crocuta. The sequence goes on from NW_027529533.1 coordinate 178,747, forward strand.
TGTAAATAATCACAAACCTGTTTGGACACTTTTCCGATCTTTCCACTTCTATTTCCACTTCCACTTTCTTAGATCTGGTTACCTGGTTATCTGGTTAGAATGCAGGTTAGGAGGCTTCCTAACTGGTTTTCCAGGCCCTAGTTCTATTCACCTCAGTTCAGTTCTCCATACTGCAGCCTGATTCTGAAAAGGAGATGTGATCATTAGACTCTCCTGCTTATTCCTGCTCAGCATCTTACCACTGCCTCAGGTCAAAGCCTAAATTCTTCAACTTGGTATATAAAACCCATCTTGCCCAGGATCCTGCCCTACCTCTCTATAAAAACAAACAGTAGGAGAAGAGACAACAGCAATCAGTTTTTAAAAGTATACATATGGGGTGCCTGGGTGGCTCAGTCGGTTAAGCATCCAGCTTTGGCTCAGGTCATGATCTCACAGTTTGTGAGTTTGAGCCCTGCATCGGGCTCTGTGCTGATGGCTCAGAGCCTGGAGCTGCTTTGGATTCTATCTCCCTCTCTCTCTCCCCCTCCCCCACTTGCACTCTGTCTCTCTCTGTCTCAAAAATGAATAAACATTAAAAAAAATTTTTAAATAAAAGAATACAGATAATGCACAAAAAATTACTGATTTGGCAGGCCAAAGAGAAATATTTTATGATCATGAATTGTTAAGTGGACAAAAGGTAAAAAATTGTTTATGTGAGTCAAAACACAGATATGTAATAAAGAGTATTGCCTCAATTGACAGATGGGGCACCTGCATGGCTCAGTTGGTTAAGTGTCTGACTTTGGCTCAGGTCATGATCTCACGGTCTGTGAGTTCAAGCCCCACATTGGACTCTGTGCTGACAGCTCAGAGCCTGGAGCTGCTTTGGATTCTGTGTCTCCCTCTCTCTCTCTCTCTCTGCCCCTCCCCCACTCATGCTCGCTCTCTCTCTCTCTCTCTCTCAAAAGTAAATAAACATTTAAAAAATAATACTAATAAATTAATTAATGACAGAGAAAAACATTGGCCAAAAAATGCTAAGAATAAAGTGAGGACTAGGATAGAGCCTAGAGGAAGGTATACCAATCTGTAAAATTGAAGTTAAAAATATGTCAAAATAGGGAGCCCAGCCACTGCCACAATTGAACATCAAACAACATAATTATTTAGTGAATTTGATAAAATCCATGTGTCTATATAAAGATTTTAAAAAGAGAGAGTCAAAAGTCATTGTCTGAGATAGTGTGTAAATTGCCCTCTTACTTTGACAACTGGTAACTAAAGATACTTAAGTAGTTATCCAACTTTTCTGTAATAAATATATCTTAGAGTAGCCAAATAGCCTCAGCTGATGAGGAAAAATTCTATTTCACAGAATCATGTTAGCCAAGAATGTAGAAGGAATGACAGGATCAGAAAATCATCACTGACCCCTTTATTAAAATTGCTGATTTTGAAAAGGATGTTCAGTTGCTATGAAAACATTTAGGTATATGATTGCTGGGAACTAGACATTCATATAGGGACATAACTACTACCATAGAGATCATTTTATTATTCCAAGGGGTACAAAAGGTATTAATTGTTCAATAAAGGGCTCAGACTCCTACCCTAACCCAGGGGATAGGGTAGCAGCCAGTTAATGTTATAATAATGTATTGTGTATAAAACATGTAATAATATATATTGATAATGTATTTTCTCTGACATGATAAAACTGCAACATGAGGTACAATATCATCTATTGCATATTTTAGCTAAAATAAAATTCAAATCCATCTAGCTTTCAGATCAGGGCTTGAGGAACAAGTTGATTGGCGGGACAGAGCGGCAAGACGAAGTCAGAGAGGGGACAACTGACTGGGTCTCTTCAACAAGTAAGAGTCATTGAAAGAAAAGATAGGGACCGTGGTAGATCCAGAGACTTAAGAGACACAATGACCAGAAGCAAAGCATGGTCCCTGATTGGGCTCTCATTTGGACAAATGAACTATAAAGGTCATTTGGGAGTAAATTGTGGAATTTGAATCTGGAATAGGTGTTAGACAAGAAGAAAATGTGCTGATGTGGAAAGTTGGAAAACCTTAAGTAAAATAAGAAGATAACAAAAACAGTCAGCAGATAACAGTTGTATTTTGGTAACACACACACGCACATACACACACACACACACACACACACACCTGGAAGACCATACACTGAGGTGTTAATAACGGTAATTCTGGTGGTAGGAATATGGTGTTATCTTAAGTTTTGCTTTTGTTTTGGGGGAGATAACCTTCTATAATGTAAACATTTATTATTATTATTATTAATTATTAGGAGGAGGAGGAGGAAGAAGAGGCTCAAAGAGCAAAGATGGGTGAGGGGTGCCTGCGGGCAGGTGGTGAGGCACAGCACCTCCATTTTTGGCAATGGGTCCACAGCTGGGATGAAGTCCAGGACTGCGGCCTGTTATTTCATCTATCATACCACATTCAATAAATTGAATAAGACTTGTGAGCAAGCTATCCCCAAATCGAAGAGTTTTACAGGCCATTTCTCCCTCTGGGTTCCATGAGAAGGAGTCCTCCCTGTCACTCCTCTGTCTGGGAGCCTGGAGACCTACTGGGGTTTGCCCTGTTACCAGGAAAGTTCTCCAGTCCCTACCATTCCCATCTTCTGACACCTTTGTTGTTGTCTAGGCACAGGAAGGTAGAGGAAGAAATACTTCCGAGGAAGTTGTGGCTGTTCATTTTGTTCTTGGTTCCAAACAGCTTTGAGGCAAAACTGGGTTATAAGAGATTATGCATCTTAATTAGGATTTTTGCAATTTTTATTTTTAAAAAAAGTTTTAAAGTTTATTTACTGAGAGAGAGAGAGAGAGAGAGACAGGACACGCATAAGCACAGGAGGGCAGAGAGAGAGAGAGAGTGAGAGAATCCCAAACAGACTCTGTAGTGTCAGCGCAGAGCCAGACGTGGGGCTTGAATTCACGAACTGTGAGGTCATGACCTCAGCCCAAATCAAGAGTCAGACACTTAACTGACTGAGCCACCCCGAAGCCCCAGGATTTTTGAAATTTAAATCCAACAAACAGAGGAGAAAGTTTAGAGTGAACTCAGAGTATCCAAAGCTAAACCCAGCTCCTGGCAATTGGAAAAGCAGGAGACACATTTCAGGTCCCAACATCGACCCTTGATCAGATCTGCCCTGCATGCACAGACCTCCAGTAAAATTAACCACCCATCAAAGCCACAAATTCTCTCCTTTTCTTGGTGCTCTGTGGAGCCCAGTCTACCAAGATACCAAAAATAAAAACAAAAAGCAAAACCATTAAAGGAGCTGACAGAATTTATTTTTTAAATTTCTGGGGATAGTTATTAGATTATAATTCTATGTCAGCAGTATTAGGGCTTTGAGAATAGTTTTGCATCCTTGATTTTTCCCCGTTTACCATCTTGCTCTCCACTGGGAACTTCCACTCAACAAGATTCTGTATGCTATGCGAGAAAGCCTTTGTCATGTAAAAGCAGCACTAATAACAGAAAATACATGTTTTGTAGCTAAAGAGGACCTTTGGTATATCCCTAACATTAAAGAAAACACCTAGATTATCTTTCAAGTCCCTTGACTCTAAAATTCCAGATGATTGTAAGTTAGACAAGGGTGGTTAAAATGTATTGTAAGTACTTGTACCCCCTCTAGAGGATCAATATGAAAAAAATCAGGTCATCAGCATTTGTCAAGAGTTTTGAAATTAAATTCTCATGTCATTTAAAAGAGAAAGAACCCCGGGCGCCTGGGTGGCTTAGTCGGTTAAGCGTCTGACTTTCGCTTAGGTCATGATCTCGCGGTTTGTGGGTTCAAGCCGCGCATCGGGCTCTGTGCTGACTGCCAGCTCAGAGCCTGGAGCCTGCTTCAGATTCTGTGTCTCCCTCTCTCTCTCTGACCCTCCCCTGCTTGCGCTGTCTCTCTCCTAGAAATACATAAATTTAAAAAAAATTTTTTAAAAAAAAATTTAAAAAATTTTAAAAAAAATTTTGAGAGAGAGAGAGAATATCCTAAGTAGGCTCCTCACTGTCAGCGCGGAGCCTGATGTGGGATGTGGGGCTTGATCCCACAAACCCTGGGATCATGACCTGAGCCAAAATCAAGAATCAGATACTCAACCAACAGAGCCACCCAGATGCCCCAATAAACGTACCACTTTAATGTAATTCCTGTTTCCAATTTGAAATATATCCATCCGGTTTTGTCTGCTATACAATACACAGAAAATGTTGCATCCTGTTTTTCTCTCTTACTGTATTTTGTCCGTAGCATCAGTGTAATCATCACCCCCTTTGAGTAAATCCCAATTGTTCCACTGCTGGACAGCTATGCTGTTTCCATTATTCCATAACAACTATACATAACTTCTTTACGCACGTAGCATTTTCATGTTTGGGATCCTGTTCTAGGACTGAATCTCAGAAGTTGAAATCACAGAATCAAAGAGTATCTTTTTTTGAAATGACAGTACATATTTCCATATCACTTCCTAAGAGGACTGTGCCAATTTGTATATTATCATCAACATATGAAAACACCAGTTCCAGGAAACGCTGAGCCCTGGGTACTCCTGTTATTGAAATGTTTTCATAATTTAGTAGACAAAAAAAATGTTATCTCATTGTTTTGATTTGCATTGCTTTGACTTCTGGTGAGGGTGAGCATTTTTCCAAGCTTAAGAGCTTTATTTCCTCTTTTGAGAATTCTCTGTTCATATTCTTTAAGCATTTGTCTTTTGGGGACTTGATGTTTTCTCACTCCCTGAGCTCTTACTGTTATGACATTATCACTGCCTCTACTAACCATAGCTATCATTTGTTGAGCAACCATAATACTTCAAATATTGTGCTAGTCATTTTACATATACTTTTAATCCTTGTCACACCCAGCTAGGAAGAAGGAAATTGAGTCTCAGAAGAGCTAAGTAGCCTACACAAGCCCACATGACCTTGGACAGGTTACTTTCTACTACAGCTTCTGCCTCATGTAAAGATATATCTTCATTTTATAACAAAGATATTAACCTTTTACAGTATTTTCTCCAGGCTCGTCAGCACTTTTATTTTAGTGCTTTTTTGGAATTACAGAAGTAGTATCTAATACTGTAAAGCATAAATCCTTTACAAAGCCACAGTTATCTTGGCTTTAATTAGGTAGTACATCATGGCCATTTAAAGTGTCAAAAAGAATTCCACTTCTGAAAACAATATTGTATTGTATATTAACTAAAATTTAAATGAATAACTTTAAAAAGATAAATGATAGGATTTAAAGATAGGACATGCTTGGATTTCTCTAAAAACAAATATGGGCCTAGTTTCAAATTGTTAAACAGTTATTTATGTATCATATATTGACTAATCCTTCTCTTCCTCATTGCCTTATGATGCATTCTTTGTCATTCATATAGTAAGATCTATATTTGGACCTGTTTTGTTGATCTAGCTTACACTTTGTACAAATATCACATTGTTTTAATTACCATATCTTTGTAAGATGATTAAAACACAACTAACCCTCCCACAACTTTTTTTTTTTCCAGAATTTTCTTCCCTTTTTATTTTCCAAGTAAACTTTAGGATCATTTTATCAATGCAGGCAAAAAAATATTTTCTTTTAAAGAAGGAACTCAAAGCAATAGGATTTTGGTTGGGGTTATATTAAACCCACAAATTAATTGAGACACAGTTTTTTTCATATCTAGTCTTCCTGACCAGGAATAAACATCTGGGTTACTTTTCCAAGTCTTACTTTCTATTTTAAATATAATTTGCATTTTCTTCTTCAGGCATCACCTCATACCTTGTTAAGGTTATTCCCAGGCATTATGTGTGTTTTAGTTGCTGCTGCAAACAGGATCTATTTTGGGGTTTTGTCTGTTTTTACATAGGTTGCTGCTGATGTTGTTTAAATGTTACTGATTTTTATTTATTTTTATTAAGCTATATTTATAAACTCTTATTCGTTTTAATAGTTTATCAGATGATTCTTTCATATTTTCTAGAAACACAATAATATTAGTCAAGAATGATGTTTTTCTTTCTTATAAGGTTTTGTGTAGAAAAGAATTAATATAGCAAGTCTAAAATAGCTTTCTTGGAAAGGCCTGCTTGCAAGTTGGCTTGTGGTTGGGTCTGGGAACTAAGATCTGGGCAGGGTTCCCACCATTCCCTAAGTGATAAGTGTCACTTCCCGTGCCTAGACTGTACAAACAATATGACCTATAATGAACACCTGCCTTCCTTCATACATTTTATGTTCCAGGCAGAGGCTGCCTGTGTGACCAACCCCCAATAAAATGCTTGGTCACTGAGTCCCTGATAAGCATGTTTGGAGGACAACATTTCACTGGTATTGTCACAATTCTTTGCTGGAGCAATTAAGTACGTTTATGTGACTCCACTGTAGAGGACTCTAGGAAGATGGTACCTGATTATCTCTGGACTTCACTCCACATGCTTTCTCCCATTGCTGGTGTTGCTTTGTGTCCTTTCACTGTAACAAATCATAGCCATGATGTCAACTATATGTTGACTCTTGTGAGTCCTTGCGGAGAATCCTCAAAACTGAGGGTGGTCTAAGAGACTCCGGATGCAATCTGTAATGCTTATCTCTTCTGTGTAGTGTGTTTGTCAAGTCTAGGTATCAGTATAAACAGGCCTGCACTGCCTGCCTCAGATGGAGAAAAGTTTGGACCCTCCTGATTTCATCTCCAGCTGTTCTTCTCAAGAGCCTTCTCCCCAGCAACCCCCCAGCCCCCTAGGGGCTCTGATGGGGAGACTTGGAAAGTGATGGCTTCAAGTAGCTACCTACAATTGCAAATTTGTATCAGTGTCATATCTCCTTTATATTTAATTTTGTTTTGTGCTGTTTCCCCAATTAGTTAAGTTTGTCTTTCTAATCTTCCCACTGCCAAAGAATCACTTTTTAGTTTACTTATATGTATCTTTTCATTCTTTATTTATCTTTATCATTTTTAACCTCATTTTGCTTAGGGTCTGTGTTCTTTTTCTAAAATTACAAATAATGTAATCCCTACTCTTTTTTAATATTAAAAGTATTTGTTGGAGTGCCTGGGTGGCTCAACTGGTTAAGCGTGTGTCTCTTGATCTCAGCTCAGGTCATGATCTCATGGTTCGTGGGTTCGAGCCCCACATTGGGTGTCTGTGCTGACAGTGCAGAGCCTGCTTGGGATTTTCTCTCTCTCTGTCTCTCCCCCTCTCAAAATAACTACATAAACATTTTTTAAAAAGTATTTGTTGCTACACATTTCCCTCTAAAATACAGAATTGACTACATCTTATACTTTTTTTACGTTAACTGATCTTGCTTTAATTACTAAACTCATACAGTTGTCTCATTTAAGATATTTTCACTATGTTTCCATAATTGTTTGATAGTCTGAAAACTTAAAATATGTCTTATTTTGGGTAATGTATTAGGCTAGACTATTCAGACTAATCCTCCAGTTGAAAATAACTAAAAAATGTGCAAAGATTTAAAAAATCTGAAAAGCATGAAAAAGATGATAAGAGAGTCACGTTTTATCAAGCCAAAATCTAAATGAAAGTGGAGATTTAGAGGGAAAAGCAGACACTGATGTTGTTTTTGCCTCTGAGGACCTCCGCCAACTAAAGAAAGTTGGTTTTTATTTTTTATGGTTTTCAGGGCCCACAAGTTCAGAAATTCAAGTTTAAATTCTGGCAAAGATGGAGAGTATAATAGGAAACCTTCCCCCATAAGGCTAGGATCTCAAAGGGCTATTTCCTCAGGTTAAGAATGAACCAGAAATAAACCTATTCTTTTCCTCTAATCCCCACCCCCAGGAGACTAAGAAAAATAAGATACTTTTTTGATGCTGAGCAGTGCAGAGGGAGGAAAGAAAAGAAAATTCTATCCTAGGGAACTTATAACTACATGCTTGTAGTGACTGTGTTTGTAACCCCGATTCACCTCACATAAATGGTCCAAAAAAGGCATGAAATGGTTTAAAGTAATCCTGGACTGACCTCAGGTGCCTAGCAAATGCAGTTCTTCTCTGGAGGAAGGCACCACCATCTTAAGGGTCAGAGAATCTCAGAAATAAGAGCACTTAGCATCATATCAAGCTCACCAGGAAATGAGGAGCCAGAAACACACCTACAATGGCTTCAGGTATCATTATATAAATTCTCATTTTGAATTCTAGGAACCAGATAGATTTGGATTTACTAGAATTTCCACACTGTATAAAATCTTGCCACACTCCAGCCAAAGCACAAAACTCAAGAACTTAATAGATTCAGATGATGAAACTCTAAAAAGTCAATAGGCAAAAGGCAGATAACCCTTATGAATGGGAGAAGATTTGAACAAATCCTTTACAAAGGGAGAGCCAAAAGCCAATAAACATAGAAAAAGGTGCATATCAGGAATAGGCAAATTAAACCACAATATGATACCAATATAGAGTCCCAGAACGGCTAAATTAAAATAGACAGTATGAAGTACTGATGAACATGTGACTTGACTAGAGCGTTCAAATACCGCTGTAGAAGTATAAATTGATACAATCCAAATACTTGGCAGTATTTACTAAGGATAAAACCTTATGACCTGGCAATTATTTTCACAGTTATATCCTTAATAGAAATGCATGCATATGTTCACCAAAGATGTGTGTACCAGAATGTTTATTATCATTTGTAATAGCCCAACTAGAAACAACTCAAATGTCCATCTACAACAGAATGAATTAATCTATTGTATAAATTCATACTGTGGAACACTATATACTGTAATAATGAGAACAAACATAACTATCTGAATGTGGATGGATTTCATAAGCATAATGGTGAGTGAAAAATACCAAGTATATACTGTGTCATTCTATATGTTGACATATATTAACTTATATGAAGTTCAAACGTAGAGAAAGTTAATATGATATGATATTAGAAGTCATGAAAGTGGTTACTCAATATGGGTCTAGTTGGTAGCTAAAGAAGGATTTTTGAGGGTCTGAGATTCTTTTTGTTTCTTTCTTTCTTTCTTTTTTTTGATCAGCAAATGCTAAATTAGTTTTATTACTTATTTCTGCCACTTGGGGACATAAATAATACAATGATATACAGTTTGGTTATCCCTTATTTGAGGAGATTTTTGGAAACCTTTATATTTTGGGCCCATAATCTCAGGCTTTAACACACCCCAGAATCCAAAGAATTAGCATTATCATTACTATACTCTTTTATGTATCCTAAATAGGTTTTCTTTCCATCTTTATGGATCTGTTGAAACCAAAAAATCCGAAATGCTTGTCACTTGAATAAGAGGAAGTAGATTACTCTCTGCCCACAGTATAAAGTGTTACAGCAACTCTTCTGAAGATGGAAGGCCCTGTAGGAAACCAAGACTCACCAGCCCCCCTTGGCCAGCACTGCGTGGTTGATGCTGCTTAGCCCCCATACATAATCATTAATGAAAGCATGTTTTGCGCTGGCCTCCTTTGTAAATATAACCAAATCACAGCACATACTCTCTGAAAGTGTCATTGCTTTCCTACACATGCCACTCCAGATTCAGCACTGACTATCCTTCATGGACACCTGCCTTCCCAAGTGAAGAATAAAAACAAAGCTGCTCAAACTTTAGTGGGCATTCCTGTCACAGGAATAAAAGGTACAGAACAGGAAGTACAGTCAATGGTATTGTCAGAGTGTTGTATGGTGACAGAGGGTAGCTACGCTGGTGGTGAACACAGCATAAGGTATAAAGAAGTCAAATCACTGCTCTACACCTGAAACTAATATAACATTGTGCTTCAACTATATTGATTGAAAAAAAAATTCCTGGAGAGGTTGTTAAAACACAGGTTCTTAGAATCTACCACTACAAGTTCTGATTCAATAGTTCTGGGATCTGACCCCCCAAATTTGCAAGTCTTTCTTTTCTTTTCTTTTATATTTTTTTTAAATGTTTATTTATTTCTGAGAGAGAGAGAAAGACAGCGTGGGCAGGTGAGGGTCAGAAAGAGAGGGAGACACAGAATCTGAAATAGGCTCCAGGCTCTGAGCTAGCTGTCAGCACAGAGCCCGACACGAGGCTCGAACCCCCACACCGCGAGATCATGAACTGAGCCGAAGTTGGATGCTTAACCAACTGAGCCACCCAGGTGCCCCACTTTTTTTTTTTTTAATTTAAATTCTGGTTAACATACAGAGTAATATAAGTTTCAGGTATACAATTTAGTGATTCAACACTTCCATAATACAACGGTCTGGGATTCTGATGGTATTCTGTTTCTTGGTCTGAGTCCTGGCTACTTAGTGTGTTTACTTTGTGAAAATTCATTCCCTCATCTACTTATAGTCCATACACTTTTCTGTATGTGTATTATACCTTAATAAAAGTTAAAACCTTTCTAAGGAAATATTGAGGAAACCTAAGTAAATTGGGAGATAAAATAATTTAGTCAATAGATCTAGCCAGTACAATCTCAATTAAAAAACAAACAGAAAACAGCAGGGTTTTGTTTGTTTGTTTGTTTGGTTTTGGTGGAACTTGGCAAGCTTACTTAAAAAGTTACGTGGAGGGGCCCTTGGGTGGCTCAGCTACGTATGCATCTGACTCTTGGTTCTGGCTCAGGTCATGATTTTGCGGTTTGTGAGTTCAAGCCCCACCAGGCTCTGTGCCGCTAGCATAGATTCTCTCCTTCTCTCTCTGCCCCTCTCCTGCTCGTTGTCTCTCTCTCGAAACAAATAAACTTAAAAACAATTTTATATGGAAACACAAAGCAGTAAGGTTAGCAGGGCCCACTTCAAAAAGAACTAGGTGGAGGTGCCTGGGTGGCTCAGTTGGTTGAGCGTCTGACTTCAGTTCAGATCATGATATCACGGTTGGTGAGGTCGAGCCCCGCGTTGGGCTCTGTGCGGACAGCTCAGAGCCTGGAGCCTGTTTCTGATTCTGTGTCTCCCTGTCTCTCTGCCCTTCACCCACTTGTGCTGTCTCTCAAGAAAACAAAAATACAAATAAAGAAACCCCCACCAAAAACTTGGTGGGAGGACTGAATGTACTAGGTATGAATAAAACTACTAAATAACTAAGACAACAGGCCAATGGAATAGTACGCGGACTAGAAACTGGCATAGGAATCTGGAAATGTGCTATATGACAGCGATGACATTTAATATCAATAGACTTTTCAGTAAAAAGTTCAGTTGGAGACAACTGGGTTATTTACATACTAAAAATGGAAAATCAGTTATCTGCATCATGCCATGCACCAAATAAATTACAGATGGATTCAAACCCATGAGTAAAGGACAAAACTATAAAGCTTATATAAAATAATAGAGAGAAATCTTTCTTGATTGCAAGTTAGGCAAAAATTTCTCAAATAAGACTTTAAAAAACTTAACCATGAAATAAAAGCTTAGTATACTACATTCAAATAAAATGAAACCTTCTATTCGTTAAGGGGCACCTGGGTGGCTCAGTCTGTTAAGCGTCTGACTTTGGCTCAGGTCATGATCTCAGTTTGTGGGTTTGAGCCCCACGCTGGATTCTGTGCTGACAGCTCGGAGCCTGGAGCCTGCTTTGGATTCTGTGTCTCCCTCTCTCTCTGCCCCTCCTCCACTCACATTCTGTCTCTGTCTCTCTCTCAAAAATAAACAAACATTAAAAAAAATTTTTTTAAGTCACCATAAGGAGACTGAAAGAGGGATTATACAATGGAAGACCAGTTTTGCAACACAGAGAACGGACAAAGCAACAGTAGGACAGACATCTTCAAATCAATGAGACATTTTATAAAAAACTGAGGCAAAAATTTTGAACAAAAGCTTTATAAAAAGAGAACTTCCAAAGAGCCAATAAAGGTATGAAAATGTTTGCATCATTATTATCGAGAAGGAAAACAGGTTAAGACCTCAATGACATACCATTTACAAACTTACCAGAATGGCTAAAACCTATCAAGTCCAAAAGTACAAGTACAGCAATGGAAGCCACCAAACGGTGCCGCTGGTGATGTGAGTTGGAAAACAAGTTTTACAATACAATAAAATCAAAGATGCACATACACTGTAATGCTGCTCTCCCACTCCTGGGTATATGCCAACACAATATGCCCAACACAATACATGAGAAAAATACCTATTACAATATACCTATTTGTAATAGGTAAATCCGGAAACAACCCAAATGTTCACTGATAGCACATGATACAGTCATACGATAGAATACTATTTGGCAACAACAGCATATGAATTGTAACTATACATACAGCAAAGCTGAATCTCAAGCAGAATATACAGTGGATGCCGTCCAGATCCCCTGTCCCGGGCCAGAGCACCATCCCTCAGCTCCTGTGAGGACTGGTTGCTAATAACTTGCACTTGGCCCCTTGCTCTAGACAATTATCCTTGGCCAAAAGGGTGCCCCCAGTACCTCCTGGCCAAAGACTTTTTATGACATGCTGTCCCAGGTATCCCCGAGGGACCAACACCAGTGCTTTCCATGCTCCTGAGCTCCCTTGGGGATCAGGCTGAAGCTGAGACCGCATCCTTGCTTAGCTCCTCTCCCTACCCTGATTCTTTCACCACCTTCCTCCTGAGCGCACGAGCTCCGCAAATCACATACACCTGATTCCTCATCCTTACCCCTGCACTGGAGACATATTGCTAAGCTAGAGAGAAAGACACAAAAGGGTACATGTATTATGATACACACACAGGTGGTAAAATAAAGAAAAGCCAAAACATGGTCATCCCTAAAGTCAAAAGAGTGTTTACTTCTGGAGCTGTGATCAGGGAAAGGCACACAGGGGCAATGTTCTATTTCTTAACCTGCATGGTGTCTCCATGGATATTCACTTTATAATTATTATTTTAAATTGTACGTGCGTGTTTATGCACTATTTAGCATGCATCACGGACACAAAAGAAGCAAAGTTCTGAGTAATTAAAGAGTTTTTTTGTTGCAACTTAAAACGTAACAGAGAAGACGAACAGTTTTAATTTCTCCTTTTTTAGATTTGTTGAGATTTTTCTTATACCTAATATATCAAGGCTTATAGCTATTCCATGTATCACATTTATCAGTAAAATGTGCTATGGGTTTTTATGTAATTGGCGTATCCGTTAATTTAACAGTAATGATTGTATTAGTTATCCATGCTGAAAAAAATTACCCCCAAATTTAGCAGCTTTAGAAAAAAACAAAACACTTTTTTCTCACAGTTTCCGTGAGTCAGGAATCTGGTCACGGTTAGCTGGGTCCTCTGTCTGGGTCTCTCACAGGCTGTAGTCAAGGTGTTTCTGCGGCTGTAACTACCTCAGGGCTGGACTCCAAAGGCTCCACCTCCAACAATGCTCACGTGATTGCAGGATTCACTTCCTTGTGGGTTAGTGCACCGAGGGCATCAGCTCCTCGCTGGCTGTTGGCTGAGTGACCTCCCTCAGCTTTTTGCCTTGTGAGCCTCTCATAGCAATGGCAGCTGGCTTCCATTAGAGCAAGCAAGCAAGCAAGGCAGAAGCCAGTCTTTTTTGGTCACCTAATCCAGAGTATAACATCTCAGATGTTCTTCACTGTATTCTATTTATTAGAAGCAAGGTGCTAGGTCCAGCTCACACTTGAGGGAAAGAGATTACACAACAGCACATACACCAAGATGGGTCACTGTCATTGTCATTGTCATCATTCCAATGATCTAAATCACCAGTTGGCTTGTCCCTTGTTGCTTTGGAGAATTGCTAACCATCATTCAATAAACAAAATCCTGACTGATACACATCCTGGATCACAGTTTACAGAATTTTGCATGCACAAAACCATTAAATCCAAACTAATATCTAACAGTCAGAGATTCTTTAATTTTTTTAATGTTTATTTATTTTTTTAGGGGGGGAGAGGTAGAAAGAGAGGAAGACACAGAATCTGAAGCAGGCTCCAGGTTTTGGCTGTCAGCACAGAGCCCGACTTAGGGATCTAACTCACAAGCTGGGAGATCACGACCTGAGCCAAAGTTGGACACTGAACTGACTGAGCCACCCAGGCACCCCTAGAGACCTGTTCCTTAGGACTGAGTTTGGGGCTCATGTTTGAAACACTTCATTTTCTCTGCTCACAACACTGCTTTCCATATAGCATGTCTCCTCCGCAGTCACATAGGCTTCTTGTTGAAACTGTTTTATTTTTTTATTTTTATTTTTTTATAGTTTATTGTCAAGTTGGTTTCCATATAACACCCAGTGTTCATCCCAACAAGTGCCCTCCTCCATGCTTGCTGAACTGGTTTTAGCTGCTCTGGAGAGCCAACGCTTATCTTTCTTAAGGTGCCTTTAAGACCCCAAAAGTGAATCGTGAGTCAGTATCAAAGCCGATGCTTAAAAACAGACCCACCTAAATATATTCTTCTTAATGAATATAAATCCAAATTTTGAGTTATGTGGCGCCAGAAACATAAATATATTTATACAACTGTCTTTTTGTCTATTTGATCTACCTTTGATGGGGGGATGGCATGAAGATCATCCATGCCAAAAAATTACTCAAGAAAATTAGTGATTTTTTTCATTTTTCATGTTTCCAGTGCTTTTTTCTTTGTATTTCTATTATCATATTATTTTATCAAAATAAATCCAAGCTGTAAGGTATTCACTCCTGATTGTAATTTACAGCCCCAAATAGACTTTTTAACCACTTAACCATTTAAAACTTTTACTGCCTTAAATGCTATTTTGCCTGATATTACTTTTATTCACATTTTAAGGATAGATTTTTGGTCCCATTTTAGCTTTTTGGAATCATTTTCTTTTGAATGTGCCTATCATAATCAGTAAATCATTGATTGCACTTTGTCTTTCTAATTGAGAGTTCTCTGGGTGGGCTTTTTTTCCATTTCTTAAAAAGTTAAATTCAAGTTAGTTAACATATAGTGTAATAATTATTTCAGGAATAGAATTAATGATTCATCACTTACATAGAACACCCAGTGCTCATTCCAACAAGTGCCCTCCTTTATACCATCACTCATTTAGCTCATTCCCCCACCCCACACCCCACCAGCAACCCTAAGTTTGTTCTCTGTATTTCAGAATCTCTTATGGGTTGTCTCCCTCTCTGCTTTTATCTTATTTTTGCTTCCCTTCCCCTATATTCACCTGTTTTGTTAAATTCCACGAGTGAAATCATACAATATATCTTTCTCTGACTTATTTTACTTAGCATAATACCCTTCAGTTCCATCCACATTGTTGGAAATGACAGGACTTCATTCTTTTTCACTGCTGAGTAATATTCCATTGCATATATTCCACATCTTCTTTATCCATTCATCAGTTGATGAACATTTGAGTTCTTTCCCTACTTTGGCTATTGTTGATAGTGCTGCTATAAACATTGTGGTGCATGTGCCCCTCTGCTTTAGCACTTTTGTATCCTCCGGATAAATTGTCTGGGCTTTAAATTGGGGAAAATTAGGGGCGCCTGGGTGGCTTAGTCGGTTAAGCGTCCGACTTTCGCTTAGGTCGTGATCTCGTGGTTCGTGCGTTCGAGCCCCGCGTGGGGCTCTGTGCTGACAGCCAGCTCAGAGCCTGGAGCCTGTTTCAGAGTCTGTGTCTCCCTCTCTCTCTGACCCTCCCCTGCTCACGCTGTCTCTCTCTCTCTCTCCTAGAAATAAATAAAAATATATAAAAAAATAAATTGGGGAAAATTAAAAAGTCCTTCCCAATTCACCATGAATTATGTTGCATGGCACTTACTGTTTCCATATCCTATTTTGTACTGATAAGAAATTAATGCTGGCAAGCTTTCAACTTCATTGTTTACCCAGTGTCAATACAATGTGCCACTAGACTAAACTTAAACATCAACGGTCTTTGATTTGAGGCTTGATGTGTTCAAATCTATACCCTATACTACAGCACTCCATAACATTTGCACTACATTGTATTATTTTTAACTTCTAATTTGTCCTATGTTTCCAAATGGATTCTAAGCACTTCTAATGAATTAAGAATCAGTAGAAGGCTCTCCAAGGTGACTGAAAATATACTTTCTTATCAAATTGGACTTGACTATGCTTTATTATCATTGGTTTTAGCAATTCAGTAGCAAAAAGAAAAAAAAACAGGTTTATTTCTTACTCTCCCTATATTTGACCATTCTCTGTGACCAGAGCATGATGGATTCTGAATATGTTCATTGCAAATATTTTTTTTTTAATGTTTTATTTATTTCTAGGAGAGAGAGAGAAAGAGAGAGAGACAGTGTGAGCAGGGGAGGATCAGAGAGAGAGGGAGTCACAGACTGAAACAGGCTCCAGGCTCTGAGCTGGCAGTCAGCACAGAGCCCGACGCGGGGCTCGAACCCACGAACCGCGAGACCATGACCTAAGCGAAAGTCGGACGCTTAACCGACTAAGCCACCCAGGTGGCCCTCATTGCAAATATTTTTAAGACTGGTTGCCTCCAAGTACATGCAGTTTTTAAATTTGTCTGGAAGATTAAATCTTCATGTAGCTGATATCGGGTGAGGCCTGTGATTTGTTTCAACAGGTTAGAGATTTGTGCAAAGGCAGGAAAGCAAGCCCTAATTACTTTACCATCCTTTACCTGTGAGCTCAGCTTTGCTCCACCTGCAGGCGGTACTGGGAATAGCCAGACCAGCAATTCTAGCCTCACTCATGAGAGGAATGAAAAGAGATGTGCGTAAAACACTCTACTCCAGTAAGGCAAAATTGTTTTTACCATCTTAAAATTGCCTGATAAAATTTTTACATTTTTAGCTTAATTTAAAAGTTAGTTTAACGTTTATACATTTTTGAGAGAGAGAGACAGAGCATGAGCTGGGGAGGGGCACGGAAAGGGAGACGCAGGATCCAAAGCAGGTTCAGGGTCTGAGCTGTCAGCTGAGCCCAACGCAGGGCTTGAACTCATGAACTGTGAAATCATGACCTGACCCAAAGTCAGACACCCAACTGACTGAGACACCCAGGCGCCTCATACATTGCTAATTTTATTAATTACAGCTTGCTATTTCCTGGATAAAACTGAAACACGTCAATTTCCACATTCTGTGATAGCAGGAAAATATGGAGCAAAAGTATTTTCTCCTGCATTTATTATTTTCACCTTTGCATGGCCTAAGAGAAAAATCCTTGTATGCGGGAACGAGAACATTCCTCTCAGATACAGAGGACTCTCTGATCAAGTCATAGCAGCCTCTTATAATATTACTTACATTTTGGGGAAATCATGGGAGAGAGCACCTTTTATTCAATATATATTTATAGCCCTTCTATTGAACATGTTAGTTATTAGGGGGGAAAAAGAGAAAAACAGGAAAATACCTAGTCCTCATATCCTTTAAAACCTAGGAGGGAAGATAAAATGTATGACGTATTTTTTAAAATATTCAAAAAGTACAAATTATAAAACTTTAAAAATAGCTACACATATTTTATTGGAGATTTCTATTCTATAGAGAGCTAAAAAATACTTTTAAATCCCAAATGAAAGCCTACCTATACACAGAATCTCTGATAATATTTTTGTGAATGAATGCCCTTTAGTTGGTTTTCTTTCACAATAGAGTAACTTCAGCCTTGGGCCCAAGGTGCATCTGCAGGAGGCTAAGCAGCAGCATATCTGAGGGAGCACCTCTATCTTTTTGGGGCCAAAAGCTCCTCACTGCCATCCTTAGTGAGCATTTGAAAGGACTGCCTGCATGTAAATGTTATAACAGCCTTAAGAACATTACAGATAAAATAGAGTCAGGTGTGAGCGATGACCCACAACTGAAAAGATCTAAGACTCAGAGGTCGGAGAAACATCATGAATTGAGTCTATTGCATATTTTGCCTTTTTGTTTTTCCTTTCCTTTTTGCATGGAGCAGTGGTTCTCAAACTTGACCACCCATGAGAATCACCCGAAGAGCATGTTAAAGCACACTTTGTGGGCCCACCCCACGAGACTCTGATTCAGTAAGTGTGAGGTGAGGCTGGATGAGTTCCTGGTGGTGCTGATACTCTGCTCCAGGGCCATGCTTTGAAAAGCACTGGTCTGGAGCACAAAGATCTTCAGTTAAATGAGCAAGCAGGCCGTGTGGCAAGGGAATGTCTGGAGCCATCGAAGTGCTTACTCCTTGTGGGATTCCTTCTCTCTCCCCTAAAGTTTCAAGAATACCTGGCCCAGTCAGCCTCAGACTGACTACTGGAACTAAATTAACAGTCCTCACAGGTGGCCCTTTATTAACTTGGCTGGGTAGTGTGTAATTAAAATCCACAGGTAGTCCAGAAACTTCACTGGAATCAGTAGCTGCAAGCCTCCGTCTAGATAAACCGGGGATGCTTAAGGGGTGAGGGGACTTTGTTCAGAATTATCCCCTTCCCTAACTTGCTCTTGAGTATACTGAAACCAAGAAGCAGGAAACGGCCAAATCATACACAACTGAAAGAAAAGCAAAAGGCATGACTGAATCATAAGTTGGAATCCTTCCTGTCAGCTCTACCTATGAAAGAGCTGTGATTCATCTTGCTCTCCCCAGTGTTTGAGTTCAGCTCCTCCTCACCTCTTCCCCTCCCTGGCAACAGGACACTCCCAAGCCTGCACATCTACTGTCTTTGTACCCCTCCAAGTAGAAAAATTATAAAAAGGGGCCCATTCCTCTGAGTTGATGCAGCCCACAGCCAGGTGAGCAGGGCCAGGGTTATATTTCAGACCCACCTACTTAGCCAGTGTTCTGGTGGAGTGCATGGACTGTACAACTGCATGGGGGGCCAGTACACCCTCTCCCACCCCATCTGGTGCCCCATCTATACCATCCACAGTGCATACCACCAGCATGATCTTCCTCGTATTCTACTCTGTTTGCACACTGGCTTCAAGGTCTCCAATCTTCCACCTCTGCACCCAACACTATATGAAACCTGCCTCTCTTTTCAGCCTTTTTGCCACCTTTGCTCACAATTCCTAAGCATCTGCCAAACTAAGCTTGGACATGCACACTCCTTTACTCCTGTGTGGCTTTGCACATACAATTCCTTTAGACTAGAAAGCTCTTCCAGGGCACCTGGGTCGGTCAGTCTGTTAAACGTCTGACTTGATTTCAGCTCAGGTCATGATCTCGTGTTTCATGAGTTCATGGAACTGTGAAACTGTGATGTTAGCACAGAGCCCACTTGGGATTCCCTGTCTCCCCCTCTGTCTGTCTGCCCCTCCTCCTTCCTGCACTCAGGAGAGTCTCTCTCTCTCAAATAAATATTTAAAAAAAAAGAAAGTGTTCCCCCTATGTTTGCTTGGTCTATTTCTAGTCATTTAAAAAAATAATTTTATGTAAAAGAAACATGGCCTTATTTTAAAACTTGGAAAATGCAAAGAACTATGGGGAAACACCAGATTAAAAGGTTAACTGTGATTCACACTTCTGATTCTTTGCTTTATTTTTTCAAAATATTTTCTATACATGTATATTTATGGATCATACCTTTAAAGTTTGTATCTTGCTTTTTTCATCTAATATGACATTGTAAGATTCCTTCTGAACTATAAACTATTGGAAGACATCTTTTTTAATGGCTGCATAATTCTCATGTTTATTTGTGTATACAATTGATTCTTTTTTTTAAATATTTTTATTTATTTCTAGGAGAGAGAGAGAGAGAGAGACAGCATGAGCAGGGGAGGGTCAGAGAGAGAGGGAGACACAGACTCTGAAATAGGCTCCAGGCTCTGAGCTGGCAGTCAGCACAGAGCCTGACACGGGGCTCGAACCCACGAACCGCGAGATTATTACCTAAGCGAAAGTCGGCGCTTAACCAACTAAGCCACCCAGGCGCCCCTACAATTGATTCTTAAACATGAGGAGATAGAGCTATCATCAAAAACTTGTGTGTAACTTTTGACTCCCCCAAAACTTAACCACTAATAGCCTGCTATTGACTGGAAGCCTTACAGATAACATAAACAGTCAATTAACACATACTTTGCATATGTTTTATATACTGCATTCTGACAATAATTCTTTCTTAAATTTTTTTTGTATCTCTAATCTACACAGTTTGTGAGTTTTTTTCAAATTGTTGAAAACCTTCCAAATTTTTTCCAATATATTTGAGAAAATAAATCACAAAACAGTGAACCTGTGTAGTTCAAACCTGTGTTGTTCAAAGGTCAAGTGTATAGTATATCTGAAGAGTTTGTTTAACCCTTGTTTGGTCTTTAGATGGCTTCCTTTTCATTTTTTTTCAGATAATAAATAACACTACAAAGCAGAGTTTAGCACATCACTATGACAGTCCTTCTGTTTATTCTAGAGAGCACTTTTAGGTTCTTGTTACGTGCTGTCAGATTGCTATCCAGAAAAGGTAGTCAAATTTACAAATTCAGCAGTCACATTCCTCTTATTTAATAAAATACTCTCTGTTATTGAGACTCAATTTGTTTTTTTGGTTTAGTCCTTGATAATTTCATTTTAATTTGTATTTCTTGGATTAGGTTGGAAATTTTCCTACATTTATGAACCACATACAGTTCCTCTTATGCAACTATCTCTTGGGGTCTTTTGTCCAGGATTCAGCCAGAGTCAAACTTCCTACTCATTTTCAACACTTAAGCATCTCGTCACTGAGAAGCTCTCCTGATGATCCCACACACAACCCCAAGTTCAGACCTCATCTTCTAATTGGTCTATGTGTGCCCATTTACTCTTGGGACTTCTAAACGTTATTGTAACTGTTTACATGACTGTCTCCCTCACTGGACAATGAAAACCTTATGGGTTAGGGCCGAGTCTTAGGTATTCTTTTCTTTAGCACCTAACCAATTGTCTGTCACAAGGTATGTGTCAGTTAAGACTTACTTAATGATCTAATGAATAAATGAAAAGAAATAGAAGATCATTGAAGAATGGACTTCTAACTTAACTTGGCTTTCACCAAGATGGTATATCTA
This sequence comes from Crocuta crocuta, assembly GCF_008692635.1. Classification (NCBI taxonomy): domain Eukaryota; kingdom Metazoa; phylum Chordata; class Mammalia; order Carnivora; family Hyaenidae; genus Crocuta; species Crocuta crocuta. The sequence goes on from NW_027529533.1 coordinate 199,699, forward strand.
CACTTTGTATTAAACAGAAAGGATCACTAAGTCCTTGGATAAAGCTATGCAAACTCGTTTAGACTAATATAAATGCTAATAGAAGAGCATATAAAAATCCACACTATGGGGCGCCTGGGTGGCTTAGTTGGTTAAGCGTCTGACTTTCGCTTAGGTCATGATTCGCGATTCGTGGGTTTGAGCCCCGCGTCGGGCTCTGTGCTGACTGCCAGCTCAGAGCCCGGAGCCTATTTCAGAGTCTGTATCTCCCTCTCTCTCTCTGACCCTCCCCTGCTTACGCTGTCTCTCTCTCCTAGAAATAAATAAAATTTAAAAAAAAATCCACACTATGAAACCGTGAGGGAATGAAATATGACTGGCAACTGTTTATTCAAAAAAAGAAAACTAAACACTTTTCTTTCATTTAAAGAAACTTCCTCTGCAAAATATTATAAAATTATGTTTATTGACTCATCTGAGACCTTACCAAATTATCTTGACAGTTATCATAGCATACCTTCCAAAAGGAGAGCACAATAAAAGAGGCACCTCCTCTGACAATAAAACACATATGTATTTACCTGTTAAATATACAAATAAAAGTTAAACTTGAAAACAAATGCAGTTTTTATCAAGTCATCCTCTCAAATCATAGCTTGTATATTCCTAATTTGGCCATTTCACAGTTTTGTTATACCTAAAATAAACAAACAAACATATATACATACATAGAGATCCAGGCTAATATATCTCTGAGATAAATCAGAGATGGAAAATGGGGTTGCTGCTACACTGGAAATAAGGCAAACATTCTTCCCTTTGGAAGGGATGGCTGGGTGGGGGTCTTGGGACTATTTAAATGCAGCCAGGTGTCCAGCTCAGAGTCTCTGAGTGTGCTGTGGAAGAAAGGGACCTCAGAGGGGCTGAAACCCCTCAGACATCAAAGGTGCAAGTTCTTACCTACAAGCTGGATTTAGAGTTTCTTGTTTGGCTTATTAGCTGCAACCATATTTTCCCCACGTTTCCATTTTGGCCATAGTGTTTTAACCTTTGTAAACATTTAAATGTACAATTAAAGTGCTCACTTGTGCTCCATCTGAGCCACATCCTGCTCTGATTTTGAAAGCATAGCTCTCAGGGACCTCACTATGATCTTACTGTTCCCACAAAGAGCAGAATATGGCTGTTAATAGGTGGATGGTTAAGGTTGTTGACATCATCCTCAGTTGAGGCTGGCTGAGTCCTGGGTGCACTTTTCTCTGTGCCAAATGCCCTACTGTTTCACACAGCCAAACGCAGTGAACGTGACTCTCTGGGAAGTCATACGTCACCATTTTTCAAAGAAGCATAAATCCCTCCTGCAAAGAATCCATCAATATAATAAACAGATAAAATGAAGTTTCCAAAAATGGAAACATTTTGTAACCCACTCCCAAATTTTGATTCCTACTGACACTCCTACCTGAATATACAAGAAACTAGACTTCAAAAGATAAAAACTAGTTTTTCTTCTCCGAGTTGGGGACCACCGTCACATCTTGCCTCATGTCTACTTATTATGGACTGCCTCTCCACATGAAGCAGTGAGCACCATTCCAGAGGGTGGCCGGCAAAAGCCTCTCCCAAACCCTGACCTGGCTGTGCTTCTCACCCCACTTCTCTGCGGAGCATCTATAATTCACACTATTATGATACAAAATTAACCAATCAGGTTTCACTATAAATGGATAGGATAAGAAAATTTAAGAACACACATATAATGATAAACAATGGTGTTTCTACTGGAATCTGAATAAACACCCAGCAGTGTCCTCATTCTCTCTAAAACATTAGGGACACCACGCCCAAATGTTGGAACAATTAATGTCATCGCTTTAAGACTGTTCACTTCGGTTACACTATATGAAATTGCAGTTGCTGTTCATAACTCGAAATGAGAATATCGACTGAACTGGTTTATGACTACAGAGTGACCACAGAGTGTTAAAAATGTTATCAAACACTTTTGAAAACACATTGAGGTGTTTTGTTCTGGGAGATGGCTTTTAAATTGTTAAGTTTTTTTTTTTTTTTTTAATCATGGTTCTTTGACAGAAAATGTGACATACTCCTCAGCTTACCAGAGACTGGGTGGTGAAACACTGTCACAGGCTGGATTCCATGTTAGTTCGGCAGGAATTACCATACCAATTTCTGTCCATAAGAGGTCTTATGAAAATCTTGTGAAAAGACATCCGAAATACCGGTGTTCTGAAAATTATGAAAATCCAAGGGTCCACAATGGAGATTACAGATAGAAAACGCAAGGCTCGGAGGTCTTCCATTTCTTCGAAGGCTCTGTTTTTCTCATTGACTGCTTTAAATGCTTCATAGTAAGCACGATACTGTTTTGAAGAAAAACATCCCATTACGACATTGAAAGGCTGATGGTAGAAACAAATTCACTTACCTCATTTTGGAAACATTAATTTCTTAGGAACATCGTGACTTGGCTTGGAATATTCATTTTTGGTAAATTTGTAATCAGCAAAGGCCACTGCAGCTGATAGAACAAGTGAGGAGTTTGGAAGGTGCAGGGCCCACCTGAAGGCTCAGCGGAAGCAAATGCTCCCAGCTCCCAGGCTGCTCTACTTGCTGTGAAGCTGCGCGGCTGGGATTTCCAGGTCCCTGCCGGGCTGTGCAGAGGATGAGCGGACACGGGGCATGGGACAAACCCAGGCCACCAAATCTTTTACAAACAGGATCACTACACTTCTGCAAACACCGAGATTCTCTTTTCTCCAGTTTTCCTTTCATTCTCCTGCCTGCTTCCTGTCCTCCTACTACCCCAGAAATAAGCCTTGCTTGTGAAATGTTGCATGTTTGGAGACAACGATGAAAGAGAAACTTTTAATCAACAAGGAGACAGGAAATACTCCAGTGGGGAAGATAGGAGGAGACTCACACAGGACCTGTTTAACTCATGCGAATTACTTATTCTTAGGATAGATGGTTATCTTTCTGTGGTTGACATCCTCTTTTCAGACTAGGACACACACACACACACCTACGCGTGAGTGCACACACACACACACACACACACACAGAAATATAAGGCTACTTACTTGTGCTTGACCACTCCTATCGTCGATCTTCCCCTGAAGTCTCTGGCCTCCTTGGAGCCCTGCAAACTGTCCCATCCCATGGCTTTTCCTGCCACTGAGCCACCATGGCCAACACTTCAGCCAGCACTACTGTTGCCTGACACTCCGCTGGGGGCCAGCCATTATATTCCCTATGCCTACTGAGAGTCTAAATCCATAATGGGACAAAATGGACTTGAATGGGACAGAAAGCATGCAAACTCACCATTACTGGGAGGGGTTATGAATAACTGTCCAGACCAGACCAATTCAGTGCAATCAAGGAATATGAGATGTGTTTTCCCGTAATTGCTTCCTTAGTTTTTACTCTATTTTCTATAGAGCATTTCAGTGTGTGCAGACATTCCCATCTTAAGTGCACTTAAGAAGATACACTTAGGGGCACCTGGGTGGCTCAGCTGACTGAGCACTGACTCTTGGTTTCAGCTCAGGTCATGACCTCATGGTTCATGGGTTTGAACCCTGAGTCAGGCTCTACTTTGACAGTGGGGAGCCTGCTTGGGATTCTCTCTCTGTCTCTCTCTGCCCCTCCACTATCCACATGTGTGCCCTCTTCCTCTCTCTCAAATAAATCAACGTTTTTAAAAATAATAAACATATGGTATTTGTCCTTCTCTGCCTGACTTATTTCGCTCAGCATAACACCCTCAAGTTCCATCATGAGGAAGATTTCATTCTTTCTCATTGCCATGTAGTATTCCATCGTATAGATAAACCACATCTTCTTGATCCATCCGTCAATAGTGGGAGAGAGGCAAACCATGAGAGATTCTTGAATGTTGAGAATAAACTGAAGACTGATGGGCGTGGGGGGGGGAAGGGGAGATGGGCATGGAGGAGGGCACTTGTGGGGATGAGCACTGGGTGTTATATGGAAACCAATTTGACAATAAACTACTTGTAAAAATAATAATAATAAAGAAGGTACACTTATATCTAAATGCCCTCTCCCATCATCACTGACTAAAAATACTACTAATAATAACAACGGTTAGTGCCCACGTAGAGCACTGTTCTAGCGTTTCATTTTAAAAACTTCATTTCATCCTCACAGGAATCCTATGAAGTAAGCACAATCATTATCTCCATTTCAAAGATGTGGAAACTGAGCATGTTACTTTAAAACATTTTGGATTTTACATGCCCAAATCCTAGCTCCTTTCAAGGCCCATCTCAAACATTAAGTCCTTCAGGAAGCCTTTTTGAGGTAGCGGCTAAGCCCATTAGCTTTAGAGTCTGACTGTGGGGTTAGATGGAATCCTCTCCTTGGCTGTATGAAATCAGGCAAGTTACTCCATCTCCTCACCTACATAATGGGGATCATCGTACCTGTCTTCCATGACTGTTTTGAAGTTTGAATAAGATGACAGGAGTAAAATCTTGACAACAGGTCTTAGCACTATTATAGAACTCAAAACTTTGCCAGTATCATTATCTTATCAATTAGCAGCAATACCTTTTCTCCTCTAAACTCCCTTATGGCCCCAATCACTCCATCCCTTGCCTTGTATTATAGCTTATGTGGGCAGAGGTGATGTTTTTCTCATTTTATATCCCCACAATGAATTACAGCATTGAATGTTGTTGGTACCAGATACATGCTGAATCTGATAAATAGTCAACAGCAGGCTACATGCTTAAGTTGATTTGAAAAGCAAATACTTTATGTAAGTCTGTTTTTACATTTGTTACTTTCTCCTCAAAGTGAAGTACAGCAAAATATAATTTTAACTATTTCATAATACTTTATTAGTTGGGATCTGAGTAACTAAATGAGACTTACATAACTAAAACAAACCACTGTGTTTCTATGCAGTATTTGTCCATGTCAGTTCTATTGCATATTATTGGGTTATTTGTATTTTCAAGTCACTTGATTTATTAGAAACGTATTGTTCTATGAATGGCCTTCTAATTTATATGGGAAATGCATTGTTCTATACCTGGTTTTTTAATTTTATTTTTATTTTTTGAGTTTACTAAAAATGTGACAAATTTATTCATTTACAACATATTCTATTAATTCTGAAAAGATACCAATTTAAACACAATTTAGACTTTCAAAACATCTCTGTTGCTCAATACTATTCTCTAGAACATACTTTATTTATAAACTGCCCCTATAAAAGATGGCCAGAATAATGAATAACCTCAGAATATACACCCCACATGTTTAAAGTAGTTCAATTTACATAGTGATTGGTGTGAAACGAGCTCCCTCTCCTGGACGTAAGTGTCCATGAAATAAATGCTGCTGTTGCCAACTTGCTGGAGACTTAAGTAGCTGGACATCCCTGTTGAGGAGAGCTCTCTAGATTCTAATGCCCCTTCTATCCAGTTTATCCATCACAACACCCAGACCTCATCCTCTGCTCTAGCCCTTTAAATCCACTTTCAACTCACTTCCCTGGACCCAGGTTTTGCCCACCTCTATCAGCCTCCTTTGAAAGGAGCACTCCACCCCATTCTTTTCGCCCATCAAAATGAAATACATACATGAGTTCTCTCAATACATGCAGGATGTCCTCTGTCACTTCTCTGACTCCATGGATTCTGATATATGCAATTATACAAGCTCGTACTTGTCTTTACCTGGCTTGTAAACTTCTCAGCTATCATGGCTTATCTATATCCATCCCTGCTTCCCTACCAACCTCCAATACATTGTGGGTCTCAAGGTAAAATGAATTTTGATGAAAATATGTTACATGCATTAAGGAATGTGCTGTGAACTGCTTCTAAAGATCATCCCGTATTCTCTATATTTTCTTCCCAAAAATGTTTTCAAATTGGAAATCTGAAAGTTTAATTTAGCTAAGTCTTGCTCAAATGCAGCATTATAGCAAAGTTAATTTTAAAAAATCACACCTCAACAAATTTTTCATTGGCTTAGTGAAATATAATATTCATGCTATGAGCAAGGGTTTTTTTCTCCCTTCACATATAGCCTTTATTTTTTCCAATCACCAGGTCCATTCCTTAGGAGAGTGATTTTCAAAGTGTGGGGGTTTCCAATACCCATTCAGTGTGTCTTCAGGGTATCATATCACAAAAAAGATACAATATAATAAAAAAGATTTATTTGCCTTTTTCACTCCTAGGTGTACAGTAAGTTTAACCAAGGATACCTGATGTGTAACGACATTATCACTCCAATGACGAATGTAATACATACTGCGTGGTCTTGTGTTTGCTACACCTTTCTTAGGTAGTTGATTTTGGATACACACATATGTTCATTTTCAGAGAATGTTCTCAGTACTTCCATGCTAACATGCTTTTTTTTTCTGCTTTACCTGCTTTGATCTCTAGAACTTTATTATCATTCATTATATCTTTGTGAAAGCCCCAAGTTTTCCTTACACCGATACAGAAACACAAGAAAGAAGTACACGTTGCTAACTTGTTTTGCAGTAATATTTAAAAATTTTCTTATTTAAAATTTCTAATATGATAAATATTAACATATATAATCTACAAAATTTCTTCGTATCCTTAATAATTTTTAAGAGTGGAAAGGGGTCCTTAGACTCAAAAATGTTAGAAAACCACTGCATTGGAAAACAGTGCGCATGGGGAGGAGTTGAGATGGCAGAGTATAAGGGGACCCTGCCCTTGTCTCCTCCCACAGGCACAGCTAGATCAACATCAAACTGTTCTGAACACCTAGAAAACAGATCCGAGAATTAACAGAGCAATCTGCATAGTTTGAGGGAGAGAACACAGCAGGGTACATGGTGTAGAGAGGTGGATCTGGGGAGGGAAGAGCAGAGGTGACGCAGAGGGGAGGCAGAAGTATTCAGAGAGGAAAAAGGCAGACAGGGAGACAGCGCAGCACGTTGGGTTTGTGCAAGAAGGCACTCCCCCTGAAAGAGCAGAGAGAAAGAGTGAAAATACACACGGGGGACTACACCAGAAAACTGCCCCCCAGAACCACTGATGGGAGAAAAGGAGAGGGTTTCAATGCCCCCAGTTTCTTATAAACAGCAGAGCACAGAGTCTGAAGTTTCAGACGTCAGCCCTTGTGGGTGCTCAGCCGAGGAAGTGGGGTGGAGCCGGGGGCAGTGGGGTCTGAGGACGCCTGGGTTGCTCAGGGAGAAGTGGTTCCCTTGCTTGGAGTGCACTTGGTAGAGGTGATACTGCCTCTCCTGGGCAAATTACCCTCAGGCACCACCAAGTCGCTGGTTCAACTGTACAGGAACAAAGATGTGGGCTGAGGGCAGCAAACCCTGGCACTGGCTCTATGTTGTGATTTACCATAAACTCTGAGCTGCTGCCGCTGCTGGTGGCCTGTTTCCTGGGACAAGCCGTTGCCACAGCATGGCAAGACCCTCCCCCAGAAGAATAGCACAAATCCCTTCCACCCACTTAGACTACGGATCACAGACTGCAGCAAAGTTTCGGCTCTCGGGGAAAATGGATTTAGCTTCATTTGGGTTTTTTTGTTTGTTTGTTCTTTTTGTTGTTGTTGCTTCTGTTTTTGTTGTTGCTTTTCTTTTGTTTCCTGGATACAAAAAGAGTAAAATTTTTATTTTATTCTATTATTTATTATTTTTAATTGTTTTCTCTTTTCTCTTTTTTTCTATCAAGCTTCTCTTAACAGGCATAGCAAAAAACACCTAGGATCTGGCTTCCTTTATTTGCTTTTTAAAATTTTTATTTCACCCTATTATTATTTTTCCTTCCTTCAAAATGACAAGACAGAGGAATTCACCTCAAAAGAAAGAGCAGGAAGAAATGATGGCCAGTGATTTACTCAACATAGACATAAGTAAGATGTTTGAACTAGAATTTAAAATGATTTAAAAATGATCATAAAGATACTAACTTCTGAAAAAAAGCAGAGAAGATACCAGAAAAATCCCTCTGTAGAGATAAAAGAACTAAAATCTAGTCAGGCTGAAATTAAAAACACTATTACTGAGATGCAAACCCAAATGGAGGCTATAAAAATGAGGATGGACAAGGCAGAGGAATGAATTAGTGATATAGAAGATAAAATCATAGAAAAAAAATGAAGCTGAAAAGAAGAGGAAATCAAAGGCCAGGGATCCCAAATGCAGACTTAGGGAACTCAATGATTTATTAAAATGTAATAACATTTGTATCCTAGGGGCCCCAGAAGATGAAGAGGGAGAGAAGGGAGCAGGAGGTTTGTGTGAGTAAATTACAGCTGAAAACTTACCTAATCTGGGAAAGGATACAGGCATCAAAATCCAAGAAGCACAGAGATTCCTATTAAATTCAATAAAAGCTGGCCAAGATATACCATAGTCAAATTCACAAGATACACAGAGAAGGAAAGCATCCTAAAAGCAGCAAGGGGAAAAAAAAGTCCATAAAATACAAGGGAGGAAAGATTAGGTTTGCAGTAGATCTTTCCAAAGAAACTTGACAGGCCATGAAGGTGTGGCAAGATATATTCAATGTGTTAAATTGGAAAAATATGCAGCCAAAAATACTCTATCCACCAAGGCTGTCATTCAAAATAGAAGGAGGGATATAGAGTTTCCCAGAAAAACAAAAACTAAAGGAGTTTATTACCACTAAACCAGCCCTATAAGAAATTTTAAGGGGGACTCTTTGAGTGTGGGAAAGAAAAAAGACCAAAATGAACAAAGACTATAAAGGACCAGAGAGCATCACTGGTAACACAATGGCACTAAACTCACATCTTTCAATAATCACTCTGAATGTAAATGGACTAAATGCTCCAAACAAAAGACACAGAGTATCAGAATGGATTTAGAAAGAAGATCCATCTATATGCTACCTACAAAAGATACATTTTAGATCTAAAGATACTTGCAGATTGAAAGTGAGGGGATGGAGAACCATCTATCATGCTAATGGATGTCAAAAGAAAGCCAGAGTAGCCATACTTATATCAGACAAATTCGGTTTTAAACCAAAGACTGTAAGAAGAGATAAAGGGCTTATATCATAATTAAGGGATCTGTCCATCAAAATCAAACAATTAGAAATATGTATGCCCCCAACTTGAAACATTTAAATATATAAATCAATTAATAACAAATATAAAGTAAATCATTGATAATAATACAATAACAGTAGGGGACCTTAACATCTCACTTACAGCAACAGATCATCTAAGCAGAAAATCAACAAGGAAACAGTGGCTTTGAATGACATGACTGGATTTAACAGATATACTCAGAACATTTCATGCTAAAGTGGAATACACATTCTTCTCGACTGCACGTGGAACATTCTCCAGATAGATCACATACTGGGTCACAAATCAGCCCCCAACAAGTAAAAAGAGTTTGAGATCATGCCATGTTTATTTTCAGATCACAGCACTATGAAATTTAAAGTCAACCACAAGAAAAAATTTGAAAAGCCCTCAAATACATGGAGGTTAAAGAACAACCAACTAAAGAATGAATGGGTTAACCAGAAAATTAAGGAAGTTAAAAATACATGGAAGTAAATGACATGAAAAACACTACAGTCCAAACCCTTTGGGATGCAGCAAAGGAAGTCCTAAGAGGAAATGCAGTGCAATCCAGGCCTACCTCAAGAAGCAAGAAAGGCCCCAAACATACAACCTAACCTTACACCTAAAGGAGCCAGAAAAGGAACAGCAAATAAAGCCTAAATCTAGCAGGAGAAGGGAAATAACAAAGATTAGAGCAGAAATAAATGATATAGAAACAAACAAATGAACAACAACAACAAAACACCCAATAGAACAGATCAATGAAACTAAGAGACGGTTCTTTGAATTAACAAAATTGATAAATCCCTAGCCAGACTTATCAGAAAGAAAAGAGAAAGGACCTAACTAGATAAAATCACAAATGAAAGAGGAGAGCTCACAACCAATACCAGGAAATACAAACAATCGTAAGAGAATTCTATGACAACAAACTGGGCAATCTGGAAGAAATGGACAAATTCCTAGAAACTCACAAACTACCAAAACTGAAACAGGAAGAAACAGAAAATTTGAATAGGCCCATAACCAGCAAAGAAATGGAATCAGTAATCAAAAATCTCCCTACAAACAAGAGTCCTGGGCCAAATGGCTTTCCAGGGCAATTCTACCAGACATTTAAAGAAGGGTTAATACCTATTCTTCTTAAACTGTTCCAAAAAATAGAAATAGAAGGAAAACTTCCAAACTTATTCTATGAAGCCAGCATTACCTTGATTCCAAAACCAGACAAAGACCCCACTAAAGAGGAGAATTACAGGCCAATGAACATGGATGCAGAAATTCTCAGCCAAAACAATAAGATACCCAGGAATACACCTAACTAAAGAGGCAAAAGATCTATACTCTGAAAACTATAGAATACTTAAGAAACTGAAGAGGACCCCCCCAAAAAAAGGAAAACCCTTCCACGCTCATGGATGAGCTCATGTTTGCTCAAGAACAAACATTATTAAAATGTCTACACAACCCAGTGCAATATACATATAATGCAATCTCTATCAAAATACTACCAGCATTTTCCACAGAGCTAGAACAAACAATCCTAAAATTTGTATGGAATCACAAAAGACCCCAAATACTCAAAGCAGTCCTGAAAAAGAAAAACAAAACTGGAGGCATCTTGATTCCAGATTTCAAGCTGTATTACAAAGCTGTAGTCATCAAGACAGTATGGTACTGGCAAAAAAACAGACACATAGAACAATGGAACAGAATAGATAGAACAATGGAACAGAATAGAAAACCCAGAAATGAACTCAAAACTATGTGGCCAACTCATCTTCAACAGAGCAGGAAAGAATATCTAATGGAAAGAAGACAGTCTCTTTAACAAATAGTGCTGGGAGAACTGGACAGCAACATGCAGAAGAATGAAACTAGACCACTTTCTTACACTATACACAAAAATAAATTCAAAATGAATGAAATACCTAAATGTGAGGACACGAACCAACAAACTCCTGGAAGAGAACATGGGCAGCAACCTCTTTGACCTTGGCCAGAGCAACTTCTTACTTGACATGTCTCTGAAGGCAAGGGAAATAAACGCAAAAATGAACTACCGGGTCCTCATCAAGATAAAAAGCTTCTCCACAGCAAGGGAAACAATCAACAATACTAAAAGGCAACCAATGAATGGGAGAAGATATCTGCAAATGACATAATGGATAAAGAGTTAGTATCAAAAATCTATAAAGAACTTATCAAACTCAACACCTGTCTGCATTGCATATATTTGGAACTTTACAAGGTTTTAAATAAAATCATTTGCTTTCTCTCTCTCTCTCTTTCTTTCTGTCTCTGTGTGTGTGTGTCTCTTTTTTTAGTGAGAGAGATATCATGAGAGAGTGCAAGAACATGAGGGGCGGTGGGTAGAGGGAGAGGGAGAGAGAATCTTTTTTTTAATGTTTATTTTGAGAGAGAGAGAGAGAGAGAGAACACAAGCAGGGGAGGGGCAGAGAGAGGGGAGAGAGAAAGAATCTCAAGCAGGCTTTGTGCTGTCATTGAGGAGCTCAACCTGGGGCTCCATTTCACAAACCTCAAGATCACAACCTGAACTGAAATCAAGAGCTGAAAGCTTAACCGACTAAGTCACCCAGGAGCCCAGGGAGAGAGAGATTCTTAGGCAAGCTCCACACCCAGCCCGGAGCCCCCACACAGGGCTTGATCTCACAACCTTGAGATCATGACCCGAGCCCAAATCAAGAGTGGGACGCTTAACCAACTGAGCCACCCAGGGACCCCTAAAATCATTTTCAAATCCATTATTTCCTTCTATCCCCTCACAATCCCATATAAGTTATTCAATTCCCCTGACAGACATGTCCAAATGCGATGCTCTTGCATTATGCTGTATTATGTTCTTTTCTACGTTGTTACTAAAACTTTCAAACTGAGGACATAATATCCATGCATTTGGCTATTGTCTGCTTTTTCACAGCACACATAAGTGAGCTATTCCTTTAGAGCAGGAGTCTGCAAACTTTCTCTGTAAAGGGCCCAACAGTAAATATTTTAGATTTTACAGGTCAAGAGGCCAATAGTAAGTATTTGGTAGGTACTTCTACATCGAGAAAACACATTTCCACAATTTTTACCGATGAGATTAAAAATGTTAATAATAACTACGTACATTTTGGGAGTAACTGATGTCTACTGTTGGGAAAAATAAAAGTGTTTTTTTCTTGGAATAGTATTTGAGTTAACTGGGGTTTATAGCTCCTGCACACTACCATCAAATCGATTTGCGAAATCAGTTCATTTGTAAAAACTATTCTTAATTCCAGAGCTGTACAAAAACAGCAGGCAGGATGGATTTGGACTGTGGGCTGTGGTTTGCCAACTCCTGCTGTAGAGTTTGGGTCTTCAGATGGGATCTCTGAATCAGCAGCTTTCCCCTCACCTGGGAATTTGTGAAGACTAAGGATTCCTCAGGCGCTTGGGTGGCTCAGTCAGTTGAAAGTGGGACCTTTGGTTTCAGCTCAGGTCACGATCTCATGGTTTGTGGGATATAGCCCTGCGTTGGGTTCTGCACTGCTTGAGATTCCCTCTCTCTTTCTCTTTCTCTCCACTGCACTCTCTCTCTCTCATAAATAAATAAATAAAATAAGAATTCTTCAAAAACATTTGAACCAGAAACTCTGGGGAATAGGGCCCAGGCGTGTGTGTGTGTGTGTGTGTGTGTGTGTGTTTATTTATTTTTGAGAGAGAGCAAGTGGGGGAGGGGGAGAGAGAGGGGAGACAGAATTCCAAGGAGTTTCCACACCCCTGTTAGCACAGGCCTGACACAGAGCTTGAGCCCACAAACCATGAGATCATGACCTGAGCCAAAATCAAGAGTCCGAGGCTCAATTGACTGAGCCACCCAGATACTCTGCCATCTGCGTTTTTAAAAGCTCTGTTGATGATTCTGAGTGAGCTAGTTTGAGAACCACTGTTAAATATCTATGCCTATACCTGATCTATTTCTATAAAGATGTATTTATTTATTTTGGAGCTTAACCCTGCATGATGATGTCACAGACAACTCATTTCCCACACCTTAAGGCCTCCATTTAAGGAAAATTTCATTATATTTTACCTTCTTCCAATCTTAAAAATAACATCCAAAATTGCTACATTGCCCTAAGAAACTTAATGTACCTACTCACAGACATCTCAGCAAAGGCACTGAATTGGCAATGAATTTACTTAAATGTACATCATGTTGAACAAAAACACTGAGGATGGGGGAGAGGCAGAGTAGCAACCCTTTACAAGTTTTCTCAGCCTCTGTTGCCTCCAGATGTCTTGGCCTCCAGGACCCCAGAAGAAAACTACCCTCAAAGCTACCAGGTAATTCAATCTCCACCACCAGCCCCAATGTAAATGGAAACCCGAGATAATGGCTTTCATTGTCACCTCGCTTACCAAGCAAGATAAAACAAAACCTGTCAAGACAGATTGTCAAAACAACACCACGGGCTGAACCGTGTGAGTACACACCTGCCTGTCCAAACAGCCTCTCCTCCTCTCTTGCCACCATCCCCNATTACTTGAGAAGTTTTAAAAAACTAAATCTATCTTTAGTCTCTCATCTCTCACTCTGGCAGCATTAAGCCTTCCTTTATTCTCTTTCCATGCCAACACCTGGGGGGAAAGTCCCAGGTGCATTCGCCCATTTCTGATGCCACTAAAATCACGGGCACGTGCACGAAATAACACAGTACCTAGCTATCCGGAAGGAGGAACCAAATTCTGCTCCTCAAAATTCCGAGGCACAAAACGACCCCGAGATCTTCGCAGAGGGAACGAGAGGGGAGAGGGTACTGCTATTTGGGGAGATTCTGCGGCGCTAGGGAGACACCATCAGACTCGGCCTTTCCCTTCCTTTCTTTGTTTTCTCCCCTCTTCGGGCTCAACAAATTAGGTTGTCTGTCCTCGGGGCTGTGGAGGGAACAGGATCTGGGGAGTGCACCAACAAACCCTGGGTGCCCGGGGCGCAACTCCTCCTGCGCCCCACCCTTTCGTCCCGCAATGGCAGCCTCGGCGCGCAGCGACTCACTATTAAAGGCAGGGAGCACATAGTGAAGAGCACGGTCATGAGGGCCAGCAGCAGCAGGTGGTCCAGCTCCTCTAGGGGCTGCGCGGCCGCCTCCCTCTCGCGGGCGCGCAGCTCCGCGCGGTCCCTGGTGCCCGGGCACGGGCGCCGCCGCAGCCGCCGGTGCATCTCGTAGAGGTTGTGCATGGCGCCCAGGTTGCACAGCACGGTGGCGAGGACCAGCAGGGCCATAAGGCTGGCGTAGAGCACTGAGTAACCCAGCACCGACAGCGAGCGCTCCTCGTGCACCATTTGGATGAAGCACCAGGTGCCGGGGCAGTACTGCACGAACTTTCCGACGCCCGCGAAAGGCAGCGCGCAGAAAGCCAGGCAGAAGGCGCCCACGACCGGCGCCACCAGCGCGCCGCGGCGCAGGGTGATGTGCCGTCGGTAGAAGAAGGGGTGCCCCAGGGAAAGCCAGCACTCCAGTGCCATGGCCAGGAGCTGCAGGGTGGAGGCGAGCCCAAAGAAAGACATGAAGAAGGCGAAGGCTTGGCACAGCGAGCTGTCCGACGCGGGTGCCAGTCCCCACAGGCTCCGGTTCTGCGCGTAGGCGGCCAGCACGAAGGGGCTCACGAGGCATTTGCCCAGCAAGTCTGTGACCGTCAGGCCGCACACCAGCACGTAGAAGACCGAGGGCGGCGTGCGCGGCGGGCACGATCCCAGCCCCGAGCGCGCCAGCAGCCCCAGCGCCAGCAGGTTGCCCAGGAGGCCCGCGCTGAAGAGCACCCCGCCCATAGTCGCCGAGTTGCCCTTCTCCACGGAGGTGGTGTTGTAGCAGCGGTAGAGCGGCTGCCGCATGGCTGGTGGCGCTGCGGGAGGGCCAGGGCCCCGGGGTCCGGGTGTGGGAACCCCCTGCGGCCGCGCGCGCCTAGGGGTCCGGCCGAGAAGCTCCGCTGCAGAGGAGGCTCCGCGGGCGGAGGGGTGTTCCCCACTGCAGGCACCTCCTATGTAAACTTTCTGGTCACACCCCGCCCCCTCGGGGCAGGACGCGCGGCCGCGTGCTCACCCCGCGGGGGCATTGCGGAGCCCGCCGCGGCTGCGCAAAGGTCGCTGCCCCGACGTCCTGAGGAAAGACGAGCCCTTGTGCCCAGAGTTGGAAAGAAAGAAGTCCCAGCACCCAAGGCCCGACCTTCCGAAGAGGCAAGACAGCTGCTGTAATGGAGGGAGGTTAAGCAGCAGCCAAAAGGGAGGAGAGGGGCGGGGGACGTGAGAAGGAGGGGGTGACCCAGGAAGACCTCACAGATGAGCGTTGGTGGGGGAGGGGGTCGGGGGAGGCTGAGAAAGGGATACTACTGGTTATTGCATTAGTAGGTTAAGTAGGAGTAAAGCTTTAGCTCCCATTGTTTCCCAGGCCTGTGCAATGTGAACGGTGATCTTCATTGCAGAGGTGGGGAAACTGAGACCTTGGATGGTTAAGTGCTCTCTATCCAAGGTTACAGAGCTAGGGAATAACGGGACTGGACCTGAAACTCGGATTTTCTATTTATAGAGCATCTGTCTTGCTTCCTTGCCTTCTCCTCTTGAGAGGTTGGCTAGGTATCAGGGAAGTCGATCCAGACAAAAACAAGAAGAGATGCTTGGCCCTGAGTACCATGATTCACAGTGGTTGTGTAGACGGTGGGAGGAGCATGGTTAAAAGCACTGATGCCGTTCTCATACAGACCTGGGTTTGAGTCCTGATTCTGCTATTCACTGCCTTTTTGACCCTGAGAGCCTTGTCTAACTTTTCCAGAAGTAACACCTAGCCAGCAATGCTTGGCTCTTTGGAGGCATAGGGACAATATTAGTAAAGTGCAGACACCTAGGTAGTGATCCATACAATGCAATCGTCAGGATTTTCACCTGTTTGGGGAAATCTGTTTTAGTAGCTGGTATTTAACAGCAGTTTTTAGCATGGGTTTTGAAACCAGAGAACAGTAGGCATTTGTTTAGAGCTTTCTCATTCTGCTTTGTGACTACCAGAAAACATTTCTTCCCTTCTCGCCTTTGGCTTGGCTATATCAGTAGAGGCAAGGGAATTCATTGTGATAACATGTAATTTCTGTCATATTTAACCCTTGATAAACTGGGCGAACAACTGGCTATGAGTGTGGAATTTGAGTAGGATTCCTGGGACCATATTATGCAAGCCAGTAGAGATTAGGACTTGGCTTAAAAAAGCTCATTCTTAGGCTCAGTGCCTGTTTTGATGGACAGACTCAGGGAAAGAGCAAGACTCTCAAGCTTTAGATGTGAAAGACTTAAGGATGGAGAGGCTGGCCCGAGACTGAAAATGTGGCCACTAATTCAGGCTGTGGGGTGGAGATAAAGAGTCCAGGCTTTGGAATTGGATAGTTCTGGAATTGGATAGCTGGGTCCCTGGGTTAGTTTACTCTATCCCCCTAAGTAAATCTCCTTGTAAATAGAATATGGGATTTATGCTGATCTCTAGGGTGGTTGTGAAGTTGCAAAAGCCTAAAGTGTTTGGCAGAGAGTAATAATTACAACATTTATAGGACCTTACACATGCTAGGCACTCTTGAATCTGGTCACATCTGTTGACTCATTTAGAAGGTCTTCCACAGGGTGAGGTTCCTTGTCTTCCATCTTCTCCTACACATCCCCACGTCCAGCTCTTGATGAAGAGTGAGGGGTTTAGACGAGCCCCACTTGGGTTGATGAAGTGGAGAAAAAGGAGCAGGCTCTAAAACCAAAAGCAAAATCTGATGACATCTGGTCTCCTTTCCAGACAGAAAGACAGAGAGACACACATACACACACTCACAATTTACACTAACTACACAATGTTACCAGTTTCCTGAAATCCCACTGTGGTGTCCAGGGGAGGCCTGGCTTAAGAACCTTCCTCTAAGGACATTGACCAAGGTGTTCTCTGAATCATACCTACTCCAGTTCTTTGCAGCCTTAGTTTTTTGTTACAGCTGCCTCTGCCTCTG
This sequence comes from Crocuta crocuta, assembly GCF_008692635.1. NCBI lineage: Eukaryota > Metazoa > Chordata > Mammalia > Carnivora > Hyaenidae > Crocuta > Crocuta crocuta. Next base: position 216,802 of record NW_027529533.1, read on the forward strand.
TGTCCCTTCCAAGATCAGTGCACAGGGAGAGAAGAGCCCAAAAGTGTAAGCAACTTTTTACAAATAACTCCAAAGAGTGACTGAAGGGAGAGCTGAAGATCCTTGGCAGTGTTTATATGTCATGCTTCAAAGGTTGATGGTGTTGCATGGGTGCAATTCAGGAAAGCACATGTTTCCTGCTGGCTAATGCAGCTGGCCTTTGCCAGGGGTTTCCGGCTGTTCTCCGCTCAATTTGCTCTTGGTCACTCTGCTCAGTTCTCAGATTTCGCTTCAGAGTCTCCTAGGAAGTCGGATTATACAATTTACTGTTCAGCCAAGAAAAATATCATTTGTTTATGCATTGTGTATTTTTTGAGCACTTACTTTGGTTCCCAGCGTGGGGGTGTGGTATGTGGGCTCTGAGCAGTACATAGCAAATAAAGAAAGCCAAATGTCATATCCTGTGACTTTTACATGGTTACAAACTTTTTTTATCAGTTTTCAGAGTTATAAGGCTAAATTTTTTTTTTGGTAGGAGGAACACTTTTAATGAAAATATCTTGAGCCCACTTAAGTAGTAAATTATCTTCATTATCTGCAGAGCTTATTAGGAGGCTTAACTGGCTTATAAAACAAATCTTCTGGAAAAGTGTGCCTGACATAATGTGAACAGACAAATCGGAATATCTAATTATGATTTTTTAATTGTAAAAACCATACATCCACATGTATGTAAGCAAATGAAACATTGACTCAGACTTGAGAAGGGTGGTAGAAAAATTTTCTTTAGGGTTTCTGATATTTCCAATATAGTCTCTGTAATAATGATCTAAAAACATTTTAAACAGAAAACAACTGTGTGCTCATGGCCTCATTTTAGGAAGGGGAGAAGAAGGAAAAATAATAGTTTTTTCCTGAATCCTTCCAGACTATGCTTCTAAGTCGTATCCATCCCTCACTCCTCATCAACTGTAAGCAATGTCTCAGGTTGCGATTGGGAAGAGCAGAGAATGGAGAGGAGGAAAGCTAAAAAGAAAAGAACAAATTAGCTACCAATTTTGGGGTATCTTCTGAAAGCTCAAAGCCGTGCTGGAAGGTTCTCCGCATTCAGTAGGTGGGGTGGTAGCACAGCAGTGTGCTGATGGCGGTAAGGTCTTAGGAGTCATACTGTGTGAATTCAACTCTCAGCTTTGCCCCTTAATAGTCTTGTACACTTGAGTAGTCTTCTAACCTTTCTAAACCTCAATTTCCTTGTCTGTAAAAATGAGGGAAGGATGGATAATTGCGCTAAATTCATAGGATAGTTGCATGGCTTACGTAAAAGAATCTGTAGGGAGCAGTTGTTGTCAACTTTGACCTTAGAATCCTCTGAAGAGCTTTAAATATTTTTTTAAAGATTTCATTTTTAAGTTATCTCTACACCCAATGTGGGGCTCAAAGTCACAACCCCAAGATCAAGAGTCACACGCTCTACCTAATAAGGCAGCCGGGCACTCCCAACTTGAAGTATTTTTGATGCTTCAGCATCCTCAACCAATTATATCAAACTCCCTGGGGGTGCTGTCCCGGCTTCAGTACTTTTGAAGCTCCCCAGTCAATTCGACTGCGCAGCAAAGGTGAGAACCATTGTTAGTGCCTGTTAATGTGACACACAGTGCTATGACGTGCTCTGTATGGCTCTGAGTGGCTTGGTGTCACTCTGACAGTGGGCCGAATATTTTCATTCCTGCCAATGCACCATAGAAGTTTTGTTTTGTTTTTTAATCTGCATTTTTGCAGGTAAGGAAAATGAGACTCAGGTTAATCCCTTCCAAACGTTCACACAACTAGTAAGTCATGAGGATAGAATGGCGTCCAGGTTTTTTGGATTCTTTAAGCCTCTGCTTTGGAGAAAAAGAAGAGCAGGGAAGACCTCAGCACGACAGAGCAAGAAGGGAGCCTGTATGTGCTCAGAGGTCAGGGGGCAGGACTTCTACCAGGGTCAGCAAACACACCAGTTCCTTACAGTCCTGTGGGCCACATAATGTCTTGTGACCAAATCTGCACAAATGTCATTTCAGCATCTGTTTGCCAAAATTTGCAGGTGGTGTAGTAAAGTCTTCATTTTGTCTGATTCTGATTCCAGCTTTTAGGGTCCCTCAAACTTTTATCCAGCAAGAAAGTCCATTTTGATATCTTTTGCTGCCAAAGTGAGAGACTAAATCCTCTAGAGAGTTTAGGGAGGGGGACTGTCTTGGCCAAACTTGATTGACCTTTTGTGTCCATGTGTAAATCAGGATCAGATTAGATCTTAGAGAAAACGTATTTTCAGTTTTAGCTTGGCTGTTCTTTAAACTGTAAAGATCAGCATGAATTTTTGAAAATGTCTTAGGGTGCTAACCTGTGAGCAAGTATGGTGGAGTGATACATTTGTTAACTAATTCAATTGTAGGTTGTGATGGTTTGCTGAATACTGAGATTTTCTGGCATTTTGCTTGTGGTTCTGAAGGAAGCTGTTGGCAGGTTCCCTGTGAAGCAGACTCTGTGATGGAGATTAGTATGTCAGACATTCCTTAGGGAGGGCTTTTGGATTAACATTTGTGAAAGGGAAGGAACAGAAGCAGGATTGGGCAGAGAGAGAAGTCATGCTGTGGTACAGTTTTAATAAAAGGTCTTACCCAGGGAAGCCTTGGTGCCTCAGATGGTTAAGCATCGGACTTCGGCTCAGGTCAAGATCTGGTGGTTCTCTGGTGGTTCATGAGTTTGAGCCCCGTATCAGGTTTGCTGCTGTAGAGTCTGCTTTGGATTCTCTGTCTACCATCTCTCTGCCCCTCCCCAACTCATGCTGTCTCTTAAAAATAAATAAACATTGGCCCCGGAACCATCTCCTGAGAAATGACGTTTGGCTCTAAAAGGAAACTCAATTTTTCATGATAAAATGGCAGTGGTGAAATCCCCAACAGAGAACTAAAGAATGCTGAAGAACCATTTACCACCATATCTCCAGTCCTTTTGAAGAGCCTTGTGGAGGAGCCTAAGAAAAGAACTGAGGTACCTAATCACCTTCTAGAATCAAAAGTTTATGCAAAACTTCTGAATAATCAGGTCATACAGGCAAAAACCAGCATAGTGCATTTTGGAGGCTACCAAGTAGAAGAACAAAACCAACAGATTCTGCGTCTGGTCAATATTTCCAAGGAAGACATACACATGCATATTTTACCCCCTCAAACCAAATACTTTCAGATCAAGTATGTGAAAAAAGGAACACTGCCTTGTCCCTGGCTTGTCCCTCACAATCGCCATCACATTTTCTCCAGATGAGTAGCTGTACTATTATGACAGCATTTGGGTTCACTGGAAGGGAGATGAGACTTTGCTTATTCCTATCCATGACTATCCTGTCGTGAACACACTAGACTTTCCCTCATTTATAAATCTATCGAATGTTCTCCTTGATGAAAGCAAAAAGTACATTATCCCTTTACAGTGCAGCTGTCCTATAGATTTCGAGTTTCATATCGCTTTGATTCAGTCTCTTGAAGCCTTTACTGTTGACCCGATATCAGGACTGATCCCGGCTAACAGGAAGATGAATGTGACTGTCAAGTTCACACCATTTCAGTACAAGACTGCACAGATAAAAATGCAGCTATGGACCTCACAGTTCAACTCCCAACCATATGAATGTGTCTTCATTGGAACATGCTATCCCAACATGGCTTTACTGTATGGCTGCTTTGGAATGTCTTTTGTTTCTTCCTAGAAGTTTGTTAAAAAAAAGTTCCAGGTCTCCATTTCTTCCATTCTGTCTTTCTTTCTTGTAAGAGAATGCCATTGAAACCACACGTAAGATGATGAGCTTTCATAAAATACTCTGTAAAATAAACAGTAATGCATAGAATAGAATAGCAAAATAAATAGATAGATAGATAGACAAACATTAAAAAAAAAAAAAAAGACTTCACCGAAACCAACCAGAAACTCAGAAGTTTGAAGGGTCCCTGGATTTCCCTGAGTTGGGGGTAAGGGCCTAAGCTTTCAGTGGGCCAGACACTGGGGCCCAAGGGAAGACCACATGGCCCTGGGTACAGCTGCTCTCTTGAGACAAAGAAATGCCGCAAGGAGACTGACAGCCAAGGGCTGCATGCTGGCAGCTGGAGGAATAAGTCCTTTTGTCCAGGATGGGATCTGTGCAGCACATCAGAGTGACCACTACCAGGATAGTGCTGATGGGCATTTCAGCTGAGATCCAAAGGCAGTGGCCCTTAAGTTCCACCTACACCTACCTTGGTTTAAAGGAGCCTCCCTAAACAGCTTTCTGGTGACCTCACACAAGATAGGCCCATGCCTACACTGCATTCGATGCTGTTTTTTTATTCATACCATATTTGATCTAGCTTTCCTCAGCATAGTCTTGGGTTTTTATTTCATCTGTGACCACTCAGCAGTCTTCTTCAGATTCTTCCCAGAAGTTCCTTACCCTCATCCTCAAAACTAAGTGACCCACTCTCTTGAGCTCCCTCAGATGCTCTATAGCATTTCAGTACGTTGTGTCATGTGTTTGCATGTTGGGTGTTAGTCTTTCAAGGGCAGGGCTATGTTTTGTTCAACTTTGTCCCTTCCTCCCCACCACATCCTAGCACACACTGCTTGGCACACAATAGGCTGTCAATAAATGTTTGCTGAATGAATAAATAACCATGATATCTTCTATTTTTCCTTGTCCTGAAAGACTATTCTTGAGTCTTAAACAATTTTAATCTCTTATTCTAAGAAGCTAAGATATTCTTCAGTATTCAAGTGCCAGGCAGAAAGCCCAGATTAAATAAATATAATATAAGTTGTATGCAAATACAAGTCTGGGTTTCAAAACTGTTTCATGTGCCTGGCTGTGGCTCTGAAGGAAAACCAAAAAGGAAATAGTTGTGATTGACTTTTGAAATCAGTTGTTTCTCTGTATCCCTAATAATTTATATGAAAGATGAATTATTTAAAACAACACACATCCTTAGTAGGAAAACCTTGAGAACAGACAACTGAAAGGGTTGGGAATTTCTAATGTTAAAAATGAATTAAGAATTGCTCTCAATATGACTGGGGAGACAGGAGGAGACATTATGTTTTACATACTTCTGTGATCACCTTGGGATAAATGTGCTCCTGTCACAAAGTGATAGGAATTGAATGAAGGATAATCCACAGGCATTGACCCTTATAACCCATGGATCAAGAGCAGCCAGTAAACATCATCTAAGTGAGGAAATATGGTAAGGGAATGTTGGAGAAGACTTTGATTTAGAGTCTACGGAGTGAATGAAATGAACAGGGGAGTTGTTGATCTAGGCAGTGAGACTGTGATCTCCATATGTCCTATAAACCTCATCTGTACTTTTCTAAAAGCATGATTATGAACAACAACCAACATGACTCAAATTTTACAATTTTGGCTCTCGGAGATTTTAAATACAAAGTTATGGTAAGCTTATCTCATCCATTTGCTTATCTCAGTGGTTTTCAAAATGTTATTTTTTTACAACTGTAAGGGCTCATGAGTCTGCTATTGGGAACTGTTCTTATGTCATGGTTTATGCCAACAATAGTAGGAGAAAAAAATGTTGAGTAATAAACACACACAGCAGAGAGTACAGAGTAAATGCTCATTTTTGGTGTAAAGGGCTGATGAAATGAATATTCTGCTGGAATGTACCTGGTCAGGGAGCAGGAATTGTGGCCTATTGCAGTCATGCCTGTTGATTTGGCTGAGCCAGAATCCGTTATTGAATTAGCTTAGCTGGGAGGCAGAGACTGCTAGTTGCCTGCCACATCATTTCCTCTTCTTGAGCAATCAACATAAACTACATTTTTCTGCCTCCCTTGTTGTTATGTGTCGCCATACAGCTGAGCTCTAGCCCTACATGCCATCCTCCATACCCTTTTCCCATCTGCTAGCTGAGTGTAAAGGACTTTCAGGTTGTAGGAAAAGGTAAACCAATATATGGAAAGAGCTTGGGTCCCTGAATCACCATGGAGAAGGCTTACTGCTGGCCAGCAAGATACATATCAGGTATTGTGTGAGCAAAAAAAAAAAAAAAAAAAGCTATTGTCTAAGCTGATGAAAATTTAGAATTTATCTGTTTGAGCAGCTGGCATTATCTAACAAATACAAGCTTGTCAGCTTACATTTCATAAGGCCAACTTTTCTGCAAGACAGGCTGGAAAATATTGTCCTTTAGTTGGACACATCACCCCTTGGGATATGGTTGGAGTTGTGCTGATAAGGAAGAAGGGGAGAGTGGGGCCTTTGGTGGTCAACCAGCAGTCTCTGCTACTATGTGTAATAGTTTAGATATTACAGACTGATTGAGGGAAATGAAGACAGAGAAAAGATCATTCAGTTTGGCAACTAGGAAGTCACTGATGACTTTCAGGAGCCCAGAGTAGAGACATTATCAGATTGCAGAAGATGAAGGAGCACATAGGCAATGAGTCATTAGAAACAGCAATGAGTTTAGGCTATGAAAGGAAAGAAAGAAATTTAAAGTTTGACTGGCAAAGGGACAGGAGAAAGGCTTTCATACCGGTGTAAAATTATTTATACTTTTAGACCTGACAAAAGAAAATCAATAGAAAAAGAGAGTAAGAATTCTGGATAAAGAGATGATTGAGAGAAGAAGACTCAAGGATACTGGGATGGGACATAGCAGGGAGGGAGAGATGAGCCATAGAAAGAAATAAAGATGTTCTCCCATGATGGCAGTGAAGAAAGTGAAGGTAGTGCATATAGAGACAGATACTTTGAGGTGAAAATTGGGGTACATCATGGAGCTGACCCTAAGTAGCCTCACTTGTTCATTCATCAAATATCACTATACATAGAGCTGTACACATGAAAAAGGTGGTCCTTCCCTACATGGAAAGAGGAGAGATGATGATTGAGCAAGAACTTATTTAAACAAGAGGAGTGAGGTGATGAGTTTGTCTTGAAAGTAAGGAATGTCAGGAGTATAAAAAAGGAGAAGAATGGAGCAGCCTGGGTGGGGGGAGGTCCTAAGGCATCACTAGTAGTACATGGTGGTGGTGGTGATGGTGAGGGTGGTGGTGGTGGTGGTGGTGGTGGCGGTGTGGTGGTAGTAGTATGTTGGTTGTGATGGTGGTGGTGCTGGTGACTGACAAACAGCAGTGAGAGCACAGCTGAAGTTAGTATGAATTTCTAGTGGGTCCCTTAACATACTTCTCTACTTTTTTGGCATTCATAGTCTGTGACCCAAAGGCAGGAATGGAAAGAAAACCCCTCGGTCAGTTCAAGCAGTTCTGTTTCTAATGTTAAGTGTAGTAAATTTTTGGAACAATGGTCCAAATAAGTGAAAATTCTATACATAAATTCTTTAAAATCTATTGGTTTTATTATCTTTGTATAAATTTAAAAGGAAAAAATAATAGGGATAAGTTACACTTTTGTAAACATTAATTTTTATCAAATGCAAGTTACTTTGAGCCCAGATTGAACATACATTAAAGAGTTCTTAATTTCTTGAAAAAAGTTAATGCTTTTAAATTGAATTACTGTGGTAGAGACTGACTGCTCACTAACTTGGTTTCCTCTTTTTCCTGGGCACTGAGCTAGATGATATCTCCCACCCTCTCTTACATTCAGTTGTGGCTGTTGACTGAGTTCTGGCCCATGGAATCTAGGTGGAAATAACTGCACCGTTTGCAGACTCAAACTATGAAAACTGGCCATTCATGAACCTCTGCTCACACTCTTACCTGCTGACTGAATGCAGGGCATGCAGTGGAGGACTCTGAAGCTTGGGGATTTAAGGAGCCAGGCTCACTGAATTCCACATGAAAATCCGGTTGAACTCTACTGAGTACAGACTATATTATTGTGTTAGGCTTCTGAAATTCTGAGGTTTGTTTGTTATAGCAACTAGCTGGCATTTCTTCTCCTAACTAATCAGATTACTAATCCCATGGAAAGGGGGCTTACTTAATGGTAATGTAGTTATCTAGTCTGAAATACAACAAGCCCTTTCTCACCTTAAATTACACAATCTTTTCGTACATACCAACTTACTTAATGCATTTCCTATGATTGTGAAAATGTTGGATAATGTGTTTGTGGGTTTCCAGTCACTGATATTAAAGATTAACGGGAAAGTTGCTACAAGAAAAGGGAGGTGAAGTATATATCAGAGACTGGGAAAGGCTTTTGGAATGCAGCCATGGGAAAGTAAAAGAATCTGAAGCAATCTTCCTGGGTCTTGCACCTGCATTCCCGACACCATCGTGGGGAGACAGGCGGCCACCTAGCCACCTGAGCTGCAGTGTGCCAGTGTATGCTGGAAGGAAGTTATCAGGGGAGTGCTATGTCAAATCACAGGGACAGGGAAAGGGGTTTGAGAAATACCTCTAAGTGCCAACCTAGAATTCTATATTCAGTGAAAATATTCTTCAAATCAGAGAAAAACAAAGAGATTTCTCAGCAAGGAAAAGCTAAGACAATTCATCACCGGGAATTTCACACTACAAGAAATGATAAAGAGAATTCTTCAAGGATAAGGAACGTGATCCCAAACAGAAAAACAGAACTGCAGGAAAGAAAGAGTAAACCTGTGGATTAATCTAAATAAAGACACACTATCCAAAACAGTTATAATGATGCCTTGTGTAGTTTAAATATATATGGAACTAAATTCATGACAATAGTACTAAAGCCATGAGGGTTGGTAAGTGGAGTTCAAATGTTTTAAGATGTACACATTATCTAGGAAGTGGTAGAAGTATTAATATATACTACATAACAACAAGAATGTATGCCATAATCTCTAGAGTAACTGCTAACTAACAGCAAAAGAATATATAATTAGCAAAGAAGAAAACACAGTAACTCGAAATATATAGCTAGCTCAAAAAGAGAAAAAATATAAAACAGGTAGGAGCAGTAAAGAACATATAGTGAAATTCAAATATATTTTCAATAATATTAAATGTAAATGAATTAAAGTCATTATAGATTTTTAATTTGAAAAAGAAATTAAGCAGATCCTCACTGGATAGAAGCATAGAGCACATACTAGGTACAGTGAAACTAAGAAAATTAGGAATCTATTTATGTGTCATTTATGATGAGGTTAGAAGTAACATTTTTTTTGCAAACTATAGAAAAGTCAGACATCTCTTTCACCCCTATCTTTCCAAATGAGGTCAGCAGTAAGGAGATGGAGCGAATTGGAAGAAACTAAGCCAAAAAGGGGGACTTCTAGAGCTTTTGTGAAAGGGCGGTGTTTAAATATTTGAATAGGAACTAGGTAATTAATATTTTCAAGGTACTGAAAAAAGTGAAATTAAAAGTTAGCACATCAAATCTGTGAACATTAAATGAACATTAATAAGGCTTTTTGAGTATGGGCTCTAAGACTCATGGCTAGAGAGAGACCATTTGGGGGCAATCTTTACTGAAAGTTTCTCAGACTTGGATTCTCATACATATTCCCAAAGATTAACAAGTCCCACAAGAAGTTTTAATTTTATGCTTCATTTAAATAATTTTTAATATTCATGTATATTCATTCTGTCTTATATAGTCAGTATGACCTAATATTGTTTCCATATGTTTCTGTTCATATCACATTGGTCCCAAGGCCTTCTGATGTCAGTGTAAGAAGAAATGTTTCACACTTGGTACAATGAAGAAAAACTGTAAAAGAATTGTTTTACCATGCGGCACATAGTGATATAGGCTACGGAACTAATAGAATGTTCAAGTCAATAGTCAATTCCATAATCACATTTTGAGTTAGATATCTTTTTTTTTTTGTAGATCTGGCCTACCAATTTCCCAAAGTACATCATCAGAAAATATAGTAGTAAAAACCCAGTAAAGACCTCTTAGTTAAATTTATACTTTGCTGTAGGTACATTAAAAAAAAAAAAAAAGCCATCAAAATAACAGATCTTTGGTTTAAAATGAGTTCATCATAAAAGGGAAAAATAACACTAAATAATGATGATCATGGTTCATCACCTTCAAAACTAAGTTGTGATTGTGATCTGTAACGGGGTTCCCTTCCCTCTGGTCCAAATGAGAGCTTGGAGACAACTGGGGGAGAGTCCCAAGCAAGCAACCACAAACTTTCATGCCTCGGGTATCTTGGCTCAAAGGAATCTCTGATGCTCTAGGGAAGAGCAACATCAGCGTGCCCGGACTCTTTGGAACCCTAGGAGATGGAGAAGGCTATAACCTCGTTAACTTTAAGGGACCAAGCGAAAACCAAGGCACAAAAAAGTTTCCTCCTGGAAGCTGCCTGCTATACAACAGCAGCAGACCACTTAGCGTGTGCAGGTAAACTGAGGCCCTAAGAGTAGCTCCAAGAGAAATCATCACAAACCTAGAGAGCCAAGCAGTAGTGGAGAGGAAGAACAACCAACACCAGCTCTAACACACCAGAGGCACAGAAGGGGAATTGCGATAATCTGAAGAAAAATAATAAAAGCACTTAAGGAGACTCAAGTATAGCTCAAAAAAGATTTTCTGAAAAGAAAAACGAGTTTCAAACACAATTTAGGAGATAAATTGGAGAAGCTCGTTGCTTCTGAGACAGAGATGCTTTCTTTGCCTGGGTCTGGCCATTGAGTCAAATGTTCAGTACCTTTTGGGTGTGATGGTTGGGACTATTCAGAGCTCCTTCCTGGACCCCAGGATGGCCTGAGGGCTTTGGTTTAGGACCCTTTATGAAACAATTCTCTGGGTGTATGTGAGTATATTTTTCAAATTTATTTCATCGTTCCTAGGATTTAAAAAACTTGGCACCCCACTGATGACTCCCCTCCAGCATACATCAGCACATGGCAGCTCAGGCAGCTCAGCTGTCTCCCCACGGTGGTGTCGTTGGGAATGCAGATGCAAAACCCAGGAAGATTGCTTCAGATTCTTTTACTTTCCCTTGGCTGCATTCCAAAGGCCTCCTCTCAGGCTCTATCATATACTTCACCTCCTTTTTCTCTTCACTTTCCATTAGTCCTTTATGACTTGCAACAAACCATTAGTTTCTGGTTTTTTGGTTTTTTTTACGTACTCCAGCCTTTGTGGGAAATTCTCTGTCCTGTCATGTATTTTACCGATTATTTTAATTACTGTTACTTTGAAGTCTGTGATGAATCATTCTAACACCTGAGTCATCGTCATCTGTAAGTACGTTTCTATTGTCTTCTTTTTTTCTTGGTCCTGCCAAGAGACAGGATTTTTTTTAATTGATATTGGACACTGTGTAAAAATACTATAGGGGCTGGGGTGCCCAGGTGGCTCAGTTGGCTAAGCATCCGACTTCAGCTCAGGTCATGATTTTGCAGTTCATGAGCTCGAGCTCCACACTGGACTCTGTGCTGACAGCTCAGAGCCTGGAGCCTGCTTCGGATTCTCTGTCTCCTTCTCTTTCTCTGACCCTCCCCTGCTCACGCTCTGTCTCTGTCTCTCTCTCAAAACTAAATATTAAATTTTTAAAAAATACTGTAGGGGTTTTAATGAAGTTATCTTTCTCCAGAGAAGGCTCACCTAACTTTTAGTGGGCAGGTAAAGTAAAGGCAAATGACCTTAATCTATTCAGGGACTGAGCTGACTTGATGCTGGGTTCCAGTCTTTTTGAAGCTATCTTGGCTGCGGGAGTGAGTAGAGGTTGAAATCCAGCTGGTAACTCTTGCCTTAAGCCATGATTCCTGTTGTTATCTGCACGTGCCCAAAGAAAAGGTTGTTCTGTTCAACTCACACAAAGGTATGCATATAACCTAGTAGTTGTCCACTTTCACATCTTCCCATTACGATTGTTTACGGGAAAATGGGAATGGAAATATGTCTGTTAAGGCAACCTCAGCTAATGGCTCTGGCTTTCTAAAACCTGTAGTTCTGAAATTCCAAGAAGCTTGTAAGGCAAATTACCTGAAAAGAGTGGCACCAGCCCGTTAACAAAAACCATGAAGGTGGCATCATGATCTATGAAGTCTGTACTTATTAATAATTTTGTAAAGAAAAACAACAAAAACATTGTCCTGAGCTGTTTTGATGTCTAATTAATTCAAGGCAGGACTGAATGGCAACTATCAAGAGAAAGGGACCAGGATAGAGAGTAGATGCTATCTGAAGAGTGACTCGGGCAAGTTTTCTCCAAAATCCCACAGGTATGTTCATTAAAAATTTAGAAGCCTTCTTCATTTCAAGATGATGAGAGAAAAGAGAAGAGAAGTCCTGGAAAATCATTAGAATCTTGGCTAATGCTAGAAACCAGGCTGCCTCAAGCAATGTGGTCCTTTAAGCCTGATCCACAATAGACAAAAACAGGCAAAAACTCTTTGCTTATTTAAGTCACTTTATTTATAGACATCTGGGCCCCAAGCAACAAAAATATCATTTAAAAGGAACTCTTGCAGTAATTTTTGACTAAAGGAAGCACAACTCAATCTGACTCGATAAACTCTGCAATTCTATAGTATTTTCCATGTACTCATCAATTAGAAGAAATGATATGAAACAGAAAGAGAAAAGTACTGAAGCTTATACTGCATTTTGTAATTGTTTATTTTCAGGAGATGTTTAAATATATATATTTAAATATATATACATATATATATGTATGTATGGTTTTTGTTTTTGTTTTTGTTTTTTTTTGAGAGACAGAGAGCAGAGAGCAGGGGATACAGAATCTGAAGCAGACTCCAGGCTCTGAACTGTCAGCACTGAGCTGAATGCAGGGCTTGAACCCACAAACCTTAAGATCAAGACCTTAGCCAAAGTTGAACGCTTAACCGACTGAGCCACTCAGGTGCCCCATTTGCACATTAATTAAAGTTTACACCAGTTTAAATAGCTAAATTATGGAAAGAGCCTAAATGTCCATCAGCTGACGAATGGATAAAGAAGATGTGGTTTGCAACGAGAAAGATTGAAATCTGGCCATTTGCAGCAACATGGATGGAACTGGATGCTAAGTGAAATAAGTCAGTCAGAGAAAGACAGATACCATATGTTTTCACTCATATGTGGATCTTGATAAACTTAACAGAAGACCATGGGGGAGGGGAAGGGGGAAAATGTTACAGAGAGGGAGGGAGGCAAACCATAAGAGACTCTCAAATACCAAGAACAAACTGAGGGGGGATGGGGGATGGGGGAGAGGAGAAAGTGGGTGATGGGCATTGAGGAGGGCATTTGTTGGGATGAGCACTGGGTATTGTATCGAAACCAATTTGACAATAAATTATATTTTAAAAAGTTTCTACCAGTTTAGAGTAATTTATGAGTTTCCTATTAGACATGGCTAAATATGAAAGAAAGAAATCTGTAGGAAAGTCTGTGTCATGATTTTTCATTCTTTCTTAATGTATGTAGCTATATCCCGTCCAGAGGTCTTGCTCACTGCCCTGCTCCATTTCGTCTAGATATTCCCTGATGGCTAACATCAGTGTAAGCAAGAAAGTATGTGCTCTTCCATGTTAGGCCTCTTCCGTTCTCCTGTCTCGCCCATCCCCAGCTGTGGCCTGTAGCTCAGCCATTTGCAATGGGAATGAAAAAAGATTTTTTTAAAGTTTTTTTACCTTTATTTATTTGAGAGAGAGAGAGAGAGAGAGAGAGAGCAAGCAGGGGAGGTACAGAGACACAGGGAGACACAGAATCCAAAGCAGGCTCCAGGGTCCCAGCTGTCAGCACAGAGCCTGATGCAGGGCTTGAACCCACAAGGGTGAGACCATGACCTGAGCTGAAGTTGGGCAATTAACCGACTGAGCCACCCAGGTGTCCTGGGAATGAAAATCTTTAAGACCAGCCAGCGTGACTCTCCACCTGTTGTTCTACCTTCATCCCTTAGCGCCCAAGATTTTAGAAATTCAGAAGCCATTTCTTTCTCAGAACTGTGAGCTCTAACACAAGGCAAAATCCTAGGTAGAAACTCAAAGCCAGGCCTTCTTCTTTGTTCCTTGGCTGTTTTTGTTATCTCTCTTCCTTGGAGGCAAAGGTAGAAAGCCCTATCTGTTTGTTCTGGGGGCAGGTAAAAAGTCCACCACATTAGGGATCTTACCAGTACAACAATTAACACATAATCTGTCCAAGCCACTCCCCCCATAGCCTTATTAAATTATTTCTTTTCTTCCCCCACCCCCAGCCCAGCCTGCCTGCCCGCTCACTATTTATCCTATGGCCCAGCTGTAGGGAGCAGTTTTCATTTTCCGAACATGCTAGGCACTTACATGCCTCCATTCTTTCCTCCTGTTGCTTCTGCCTAGAATGCCCTTCTAGCCTCTGATGCCCTCCACTGCTGAAAGCTTACTTAGTCTTTAAGGTTCAGCTTATACATTACTTCCATAGAGAAGCCTTCTGGTCTGTGGCTGTCCTAGGTTCTTCATCTGTGCTTTGCTAGCATGTAGTCCCTATTGTTGAAATTAAAAAAAAAAAAAGCACGTACCATATCATATTATGGTCAGCTTTGCGTCTCTTCCACTAGTAGTTAGTTCCCACGGAAAGGAGCATTGTTCTGGACATCTTGGAATCTCTAGCACAGTGCCCAGCATGTAGGAAGCGTCCTATAAATGGTGAATACTTAAGTAAGTGAATGGGAAAAAAGTGGGAAAGTCTGGAGGAGGAGCAAATTTAGATACAAGGGGGAGGCAAAAATGAATTTGGTTTTAGATGCATTAAGTTTGAGGATATCAGTAGGCATTGAGGCAGAGATTCTCCATTGCCTAAGTTATCCCACGTGCCCTGCTACATGTGACTTGAAAGGATGCTGACTGGTTCTATGCAAGGTTGGGACTGGGTCAGTTAGGGTTGTGGCAGGAAAGAGCACATTTAAGTGGGGAAATTGAAAAGGGGCTAATGGACTATTTACAAAGATGTTAAGGGAAATAACATTTCTTGGTCTTGAAAAGGCAATGAGTGGTTAATGGAATTTATGAGCGTGGAGCCGGAACTGTGGTTGTAGCTGTCGCTATAGGCTGCAGGAGAGAAGTTGTGGTCATTGGTGCAGGGACGCAGCCACCGCCAGACTGCAGGCACGCAGGACAGAAATTGAGGAATAAATTTCCTGCCCTCTCTTTCCCATCTGCCCCTAAACTCCTGTCAGTCCCTCCCAGTAACCTTCCCCAACTGGACATCAGTGGGCAAGGAAACTTGTTGATATTACCCATAGAGGTCAGCCTTCTGGGGTATGGGGCAGGTAGGAAAGCATGAAGACTGGGCCTGGAGGGCACACCGAGACTATCTAGCATAGAGGCTATCAGAATCGGCCATCATGGATGCTTCGCAGCCCTTCTATATGCTCTCCTTTAAGGGAGCATACCTTGGGGCGCCTGGGTGGCTTAGTCGGCTGAGCGTCCGACTTTCGCTCAGGTCATGATCTCACAGTTCGTGGGTTCGAGCCCCGCATCGGGCTCTGTGCTGACTGCCGGCTCAGAGCCTGGAGCCTGTTTCAGTCTGTGACTCCCTCTCTCTCTGACCCTCCCCTGCTCACGCTGTCTCTCTCTCTCTCTCCTAGAAATAAATAAAAATATATATATAAAAAAAGGGAGCATACCTCTTGAGCATATGCTAGGAATGGTTCCAGGGCTTCGGCTAGATTGAGCAAGGCGATTAGCTACGAAGCAGGGAATTCAAAGGGATGAGTTGCAATTGTAGTGCGTATGGAGGCTAGCAGTCAGAGCTGGCTGCAGAAGTAATACCAAACATAAACCCAGGGAGTGAGGCCGTTAGAGGAAGGGATGAGGGAGTCAGAATAAGGAGAGCAGGGATGAGCGTAGAGGGCTGGATTGGGGGAGATGGCCAGCTCAGGAAGGAAAGCACGGAGGTGATAGTGTTGCAGGTGAGTCATTCACCGGTCCTGGCATCACAGCAGGGGTGCAGAGAGGTGTGAGCCTGATGGGTTGATTGTACCAGGTCAGACTCAACACAACTTTTGTTAACCTTTTGCTCATTGTTTGAAATCACTGCCACAATTCTTAAGCCTCTACTTCGAGCCCAACCTTCCTCTTTCAGGCCTGGCCCTGGCCTCCTGTTTCACCAGGGTGACTGAGGTCCTCAGGGGTGGACTTGCTCAACCTCTACCTCACAACCTCACTTCCTGTTTTCTCAGAGTAAACATGATCTTTCCTGTTCTCCTCAGCACTCGAGCCTTCCCCTGTGTCCTTGATCTCTTTATCCCTCCCCACCCTTAAAATGGGCTTTGTCACTTCAGTTATCTCCTCTCTTAACACTGTCACTAACTTTCTCTAACACAAATAAGCAAAAGTATAGTTTGCCTGAAAAGCAAAACCACAAGTTGATCCCCCTATTTTGGCTGCTGTACTCTCTCTCTCCTTACCTTAAGCCAAAATTCTAGGCAGGTGTCTGCCTTTCAGGACCACCACCTACCCGATATTTAATCCCTGAGTTTTGGCTTCTATGACACTGCTCTGCTGAACATACACTCCTAAAGTCTCCAGAGGCCAAACAGTCATCTCTTCAAAGTCTTTCTCTCAGTCTGGGGCTATGGATTCTCTGAGACATTTATAACTAAATGACCTTTGCCTTCTAGAAATGCCTCTCTTCATATCCATGGCACAGTGTTCTCCTGGATGCCCACCTCACCTCTCACACAGTCCCCCTCCCTTCTCTGGTCACATTGGGCATGGTGTGGCTCTGCAGTTAGACTTGCTGGGTTCAAATCCTGGCTCTGCCACTTCCTATCTTTGCAATGTTGGGCAAGTCATTGTATCCTCCTCTACCTTGGCTTCCTCGTAAACAGAAATGGGAATGGTACCTGTCCCTTTGAGTTGTGTGAAGACTCAATGGCATGTTGAACACAAAGCACTTTTCAGGCTGCCTGGTTTGTAATAAATGCTCCGAGTTAGCTGTCAGCATTTTAATCTGTCTCCTCTTGTCTCTGATATATTTTCTTCTATGAAGCATACCTACATGTCATTCCCTGGACTTTCTCTGTCCTTTCCTGTCTTGTTGCTTTTACTCACACCATGGCCTCTCCCTGGAAGGATCCCCCTTCACCTATTGAAAGCCTTGACTTCCTTATGACCCCACTTATATGCCACCATTTCCATGAAGCCCTCCCAGGTCACTCAAACCGATGCTGTTTTCTCTTCCAATGAAGTGTCACAGTCTTTTGCTCATTCTTCTGGCAATAGTAGGTCTTGTGTTATATTTAATTCTGTGATTTATCTTCCTTACAAGATTTTAAGTTCTTTGATGGCAAAAAAAATACCTCATCAGTATTGAATAGTAGATGGCTGCAAATGGATTAATATGGGACCATGCATCCTAATCCAGTGAGGAAAGCATTACATTAGATTCAGTGGAAATATCTTTATAAAATATCTACGTCATCTCAAGAGACTAATGAATGGAGTTCACCTAGAAGATTCTGAAATAAGATTACATGGGAACACAAAAGAATGAGCAGATGGATTCCTCATGATTTTAGTGAATATAAAAAATCCTGGGAGAAAAATATAGGAAACTGAAGGTTGTAACCTTAAAAAACTATTTTATTTTAATGTACACAAGAATGAAATGCTGAGTCAGAGGGATTTAGGAATTAATAAGTAAAAAAGGAAAGTCAATATATTGAGTCCCTCCATACCTGTTCTCAGAAACTCAGGAAACAAGCAAGAGAGTTTGAATTTGGCTCAATAGAAGAGAAGAGAAGAGATATTGGAACAGATCTTGCACACAGTGGGTCTTCACTAAATACGAGTGAACGAGTTAAGGAATGTATTTGCCAGGGTAAAATCTTATTGCTTTAACATCACTGTATTTCATGGAGTATATTGAACTTGGTTAATTTGCCTATGTGACTTTGACAGTGACTACTTTTCAGTCTGCTAATATTTGTCACCCATGCACATTTTCTCCACAATATTCTTTTTCTCCTGGGCTCTTTCAAGACAGTTTTCCTCTTCTCTAGCCATCCATTCTCAGTTTTTCCTTCTCAGCACTCCATTCTTGGAGGGCCTCTCTTCTCTTTGGCTCTCTACATCCTCTGGGCTTGATCCATTCACCCAGGCCCATAGTTTCAGCTCTCCTTCACCTGCTGATAACTCTCAACTATGCACTTCTAGGCTCCACACACACATATCTAGCCACGTACTTGAAATATTTGCAAGTTACTTGTCACAACTGAGCTCAGTTCATTGGTTTCCACCACCCAGCCTGAGATACACACACTTCTTAGCTACTTACTAACTTGACGCTCCATTTCATCCTTTCAACCTTTGTTTAGAATGGAGACTTTTGCGAGGAAGGGTAGAGAAAGAATTGTTATTGTTCCAAAACCCTGGCCTCTTTTCTATTTCCCGGGCCAATCTGTTTGGTCCCAGACTTGGACATCCCATTCAGAAAAACAAACCCAACATGGCTAATCAGAGCCTATCTTTTTAGGAGTCACTCAAGTGAGTTGTCACCTTTACAAGAACGTTTTCTTGGAAGGAGAGGCATCTTATCCCCATCTGAAATGGCTTATCGGAGTATTCCTTACAACTACATGTAGTAATCTCTCTCCAAGAAGTTCTGCAAACAGTTTTCTCCATCTGCTTATATTTCCTGTGATGTTTAGGGCCCCATATAGATTAAATTCTACAGGAAGTCACTCTCCTAGTATGACTCTGCCCTAACTCAAGGTTCACTTTCCTACAAAATTAGCAATCTAAGTAAATGTTAACACATCACATATATTCTGAAGCTGGAACACTAGGTACAATCCTTATTTCTTCCTTCTCTTACTCAATCACCAAATCGGATCTGCTTCTTAATTTCTAAAATAAATGAACTTTCAAGGCACGTGGGTGGCTCAGTCAGGTAAGCATAGGACTCTTAATTTTGGCTCAGGTCATGATCTCACTGCTTGTGAGTTTGAGCCCTGCATCAGGCTCTGTACTGACAGCATGGAGGCTGCTTGGGATTCTATCTCTGCCCCCCCCCCACCCCTCCCCTGCTCGCATATTCTCTCTCTTTCAAAATAAGTAAATAAACTTTGAAAAAAAAAGAAAAGAACTTTCTTATTCCATATAACGTATCCATAGTTTGTTTTTTTTTTTAAATTCTTGTGCATAAAATGGTATCATCTGTGTGTGTAATGACCATTTTGGTTTTTTTCTTTCTTGTCAGTATGGCTTTTTATCTTTTCCTTGGACATCCAGTAAAATGTTAAATGGAAATAGTGATGGTGTATATCATGTTTTGTCTTGAGATGTTTCTAATGATTCATCATTGAGTATAAAATTTGTTCTTAAGTTTTTAGTAGATACTGTTTATCAGGTTAAGGAAGTTCCCATGTTTTTCTAGCCTGCTAAGAGATTTTTTCAAAGTCATATATGTGTGTCATCTTTTATCAAATGCTTTTTATAAATATCTTGAGACGATCACATTTTTTGACCTACATAGATTGGCAAAAATCATGCATCTCTATTTATTCTGGAGACTGTTGTACATTTTTCTTTTCTCATGTTGCTCTTCCCTAGATTTAGTATCAAGCATATACTTGCCTTGTAACATAAGATGGTGGAATTGACCCTTGTTTTGTTCTTTAATAGCTTTTGACCTAATTAGGGTTTCTTCTTGCATCTCCTTTAACTAGTTTGTTTTTCTGGGAATGGTTCCTGAACCCAAGTTTTCAAATTTATAGACATAAAGTTTTTCTTAGTAGTTTTTCTTTTTCTCTCTCTCAAAATGTGATGTAACTTACCTTCTTTAATTGCTCAGTACTCTTCGAAAGTGTCAATATCATAGAAAAGAAGCAAAATGTAAGGAAATGTCACATATTGAAAGAGACTAAGGAAAAATGACAATTAAATGCAATCTTGGGGCCTGGATAGGATCCTGGAACAGAAAAAGAACATTAGTGGAAAAGCTAATGAGATTTGAATAAGTTCTGAAATTTAGTTAATAATATTGCACCAATATTAATTTCTTGGTTTGATCTTTGTACATACTAAGGTTATATAACACGAAGAGAAACTGGGTAAAGGGTATATGGGAAATATTCTATTTTTGTAACTTTTCTGTTAATCTAAAATTAGTTCAAAGTAAAAAATTTTTAAAAAGAGATCACTCTGGTAGCCATATAGAAAATAGACTGTGGGTGGGAACAGATTGGACACAGGAAAACAAGTAGACATTCAGGAAATGTGGTTTGGAAGAGTAAAGATGGTAACAATAAAGATAAGCGATTTACTAATTTTTTAAACTATCATAGCTGTACCTCTGTCTCATTTATTTATTTATAAATAATAAATAAATTTTTATTTCTTCCTTTAAATTCTCCCTTTAAAATTTTTTTTAAACATTTATTTATTTTTGAGAGAGAAAGACAGAGTGCAAGTGGGGGTAGGGTGGGGGTGTGGAGCAGAGATAGAGGGAGACACAGAATCTGAAGCAGGCTCCAGACTCTGAGCTGTCAGCAATGAGCCCGACACTGGGCTCAAACTCACAAACCGCAAGATCATGACCTGAGTTGAGTTAGATGCTTAACCAACTGAGCCACCCAGGTGCCCCACACCATCTATGTTTTTGAATTGATAAATTTTACTAACAGTTGATTGATTTCATTAGTCTTTTTAAGGAACTAATTTTTAAAAAATTCTTTAAATTTTTCTTTCTTTTCTATTCATTTCTGTTCTTATTTCCTCAGTAGATATTTGTTGAGCTCTTATTATATTCCAAACACTGTTCTGGGCATTTGGAATAAGTCAGTGAACAAAACTGACCAAGATTCCTGTTAATAAACCCACCATGTCTTAAGTCAGATAAGCCCAGGAGCGCTCCATTGTAAGAAGGAAATGATATATCTGGGATCAAGCCCAAGTAGGACCAAAGGGCATGAATAAGCTGTTATCCAGACCCTCATGTCACTCCCACAGTTGCAGCAGTGCCCTTCCCCCATACTTATAGCCATATGGAGAGACCCATATGACTAGCTGAAGGAGGAGGCATAAGTCCAAGCTTGGTTTACATATGAATTGGGTTGGTATGTTGTATAAACTGAAAATGAACAATGGCTGCATGAAAGTCACATTCAGGAGTGGCCTTGAAAGACAGTGAAGAATGAACATCCTTCCAATGAGTGGAACTGTGAGACGTGTACCTGGCCACCCACTTTATGTTGAAGTGGCCTGAGCTGAGAATGCATATAGATTCCTGTGCCATGGCCGATGGCCTGGCTGTCTGAAAAAGAAATGTACCTGAAAATCAGAGATGAGGAAGTCTGGTATAGAGATATTTGATGGACCTATGGGAGAAAGCACAAAGTGTGATGTGCTTTCAGCCACCCCAGAAATGGCATGATGGGCACATGAATAGAGTGGCCATGGTGATTGGGATGGAGGCTAATGACCTGATTCAGCTACTTCTGCCTCTGAATGTCTGACTTGTTACCAATAGAGACCAATACTGAGCAACTGAATATGATACTATTGCTTGAGACCAATCACCCACCTGGTAGCAAGTCAATTACATTATATATATATTATATATATGGCTTATTATGAATAATAAGTTGAATAATCTTATGCCAACAAATTTGACAAGCAAGAAGAAATAGATAAATTCTTAGAAACGTACAATCTTCCAAGACTGAATCATAAAGAAATAGAAAATTTAAATGGACTGATTACTAGTAAGGAGACTGAATCAGGAAAAAAAAATCTCCCAACAACAAAAAAGTCAGGACCAGAGATGGCTTCCCAGGTGAATTCTATCAAACATTCAAAGAATGTTTAATACCTATCCTTCTGAAACCAAAAAATTGAAGAGTAAGAAATACCCCAAACTCATTTTATGTGACTGTCATTACCTTGATGCCAAAACCAGACAAGGGCACTACAAAAACTAATAGCAAATAAATTACAGGCCAATATTCCTCATGAACATAGATGTAGAAATACTCAGCAAAATGTTAATAAACCCAATTCAATAATACATTAAAAATTCATATACCACAATCAAGCGGGATTTATTCCAGGGATTCAAAGATTGTTTAATATGCACAAATCAATCAGTGTGATAAACCATATTCACAAAACAAAGGATAAAAATCATGTGATCATCTCAACAGATGCAGAAAAAGCATTTGATAAAATTCCACATTCATTTATGATAAAAACTCTCAACAACCTAAATGTCCACTGATGGGTGATTGGATAAAGAAGATACACACAATGGAGGGGCGCCTGGGTGGCTCACTCAGTTGAGCATCTGATTTTGGCTCAGGTCATGATCTCCTGGTTTGTGAGTTCGAGCCCTGTGTCAGACTCTGTGCTGACAGCTTGGAGCCTAGAGCCTGCTTCAGATTCCATGTTTCCCTCTCTCTCTGCCTCTCCCGCACTCACACACACACACTCTCTCTCTCCCACAAATAAACATTAAAAAAATAAGATACACACAATGGAATATTACTCAGCCATAAAAGGAGTGAGAAATCTTGCCATTTGGGAAACCATGGGTGAATCTTGAGGATATGATGCTAAGTGAAATAAGTCAGACAGAGAAAGACAAATACCATATGATTTCACTTATATGTGGAATCTAAAAAAAAAAAACAAAACAAAACAAATGAACAAACAAAACAAAAAACTCATAGGCAGAGGACAGATTGGTGGTTGCTATAGAGGAGGAGGGTCACGGGGTGGGCAAAATTGGTGAAGGGGAAGAGGTACAAACTTCCAGCTGTAAAATAAATAAATCATGGGAATATAATGTACAGCGTGGTGACCATAATCAATAACAATGTATTACAAATTTGAAAGATGCTAAGAAAGTAAATCTTAAAAGTTCCCATCACAAGAAAAACACATTTTTGTAACTTTATATGGTGACAGATGGTAATGAGATTTATTGTGGTGATCACTTTGGAGTGTATATAAATGTCAAATGATTATGTCTGATACCTGAAACTAATATAATATTGTATGTCAAGTACACTTTAATTTTCAAAAATAATAAAATTATTTGTGAAATGTTGGTTTTGGTTGGGATGTTGATATTTTTTATATTTATTCATAAGTGCATTTTATAACTAAGGGCATTACCTGATGAGAAACCCTTTGTTTCTCATATACATGTGCAAGCGCTTTTCTAGGTTTGTTTAACTGTCTTAATAGCGTCTTCTTCCATGCCAGTGGTCAAATATGCCCATTTTCCTTTTTGTCTTCTGACCTTGGTGTCATTCTACAAATGTCCTTCTTCACGCTAAGGTTATATAAATGTTCAGTACTTAATATAGTGTATTTAATTAATGAATTATTAATTAATTTTTACATTTCAGATTTTAATCCACCTAGTTTTTTTTAATGATGTGAGGAACTAGTCTAACTTTACTTTTTCCCATATGTATAGCTAATTGCTCCGATGCCATTTCTCCAATTTTAACTGTTACTGAAGCCTTTGCAGGGAGGTTTCTAACATATTTTCATTCAGACCACAAGAGTCTGGGGTCGGAGACATCTGTATCTGTGTAGGGAGTGAGTGCTCTGCCTCTTCCCTGCTGTAGTGGGGATTCATGGAGGGAGTTTATGGGTGGTACTGACACCAAAGGTGCATTTACTAAAGTCATTGTGTTGGATATCACTTTGACTCAGTAGTAGTAACAGGATTAATAGATTGTGGATCAGACTCTATTCTGGTCTGTTGATCTGTTCATTTATACCTGTGCCAGGACTGTACTGCTTTAATTACATGAAGTTTCATATAATATCAGTTATGACTATCAGTTTTAATATCTGAGATGTAAAATCTCCTTTAACTTTTTGTAAATAATTTTTAACGTCTTTTTTACTGCATGTATAATAATGCTTTCCAAGTCACTAATGATTATAAAAGCATTTTAATTTTTTTAGTATTTTGGGATTTAGGATTTAGGATTTTAGTATTCAAAATGTAAAAAAGGGTTATAGGTAATGGGCTTCATAGGAAAAGTTGAATGGTTTAGGGGTATTACATTAGCTTGATGGATCATGAAGAAGAAATGAACTGTTCTCCATTGCCACTGAGAACCAAATGAAGAAATAGGCTTAAATTGCAACATGGGTTTCAGTTAAACAAAAGTGTGTGTGTGTGTGTGTGTGTGTGTGTGTGTGTGTGTGTGTGTGTGTTTTAATATAAGTTTCGCTTAGGAGTGAAACATACTTCCAAAGAAAAAGTTAAACACTATTGTGGGAATTTTTTTCAATATCTGGTGCCATTCTCTTTCTCTCTCTCTCTCTCTCTCTCTCTCTCTCTCTCACACACACACACACACACACACACACACACACACACGCTTGACTCTTGTCCCACTGAGGGGAAAGGAATAAAAGCCCCGTAATTGCTTAAGGGGCTTTCTAACTTTATGATTACATGAATGTTAACATTTAATTCAGACTAACCTGTGCTTTTGGGACTTTCCATACAGGTCAGGAATCAAAATACCGCTGTCCTCACCAGAGTGAGCACATAGTTTTGCACATCTCTTAGAACACTTGTTTTCCTTTGTTTTAGTCTGTTTTTCTTGCTGTCATTAGTATTTCAAGCATACGACCAAGTTATTATCTCTTCACATTTTCTCCTAAAATATGGCTTTCCTGTTGTTTTATTTTCAGCACATGTATCATGGGGCAGGAAGCAACAGGAAATGATCCTTCACGGACCACTGTCATTTAGTGCTATGTGGTTTCTTTTGCCACATGTTTTCCTTTTTTTTTTTTTAATTTCGTATTTGCACTAATTTTATTAGTGCTTCTTCCAGCCTAATGCACTTTACTACTGTTGCTTTGCATTNTCACACACACACACACACACACACACACACACACACACGCTTGACTCTTGTCCCACTGAGGGGAAAGGAATAAAAGCCCCGTAATTGCTTAAGGGGCTTTCTAACTTTATGATTACATGAATGTTAACATTTAATTCAGACTAACCTGTGCTTTTGGGACTTTCCATACAGGTCAGGAATCAAAATACCGCTGTCCTCACCAGAGTGAGCACATAGTTTTGCACATCTCTTAGAACACTTGTTTTCCTTTGTTTTAGTCTGTTTTTCTTGCTGTCATTAGTATTTCAAGCATACGACCAAGTTATTATCTCTTCACATTTTCTCCTAAAATATGGCTTTCCTGTTGTTTTATTTTCAGCACATGTATCATGGGGCAGGAAGCAACAGGAAATGATCCTTCACGGACCACTGTCATTTAGTGCTATGTGGTTTCTTTTGCCACATGTTTTCCTTTTTTTTTTTTTAATTTCGTATTTGCACTAATTTTATTAGTGCTTCTTCCAGCCTAATGCACTTTACTACTGTTGCTTTGCATTTGAGGAAATTGCAAAATATCACCAGTGAGCTGGAGACAGAGAAATAATGGAGATGCATGGCACTGTATTTTCTAAAAAGGTCCTAGTTCCCAGTAACTTTATTATTAGAGGAGACAATTAAGAGGACATGACTTCCAGTTGACTCATGAGCAGGACCCAGACAATTGGAGGCTCCTCACCCCCTGTCCTTGGAATATATGGATATCTGCCTATTTTTCCCAGAGGGAATTGTTCCAAAGACATATCCTTGAGGTAGCCGTGTTCTGTTGAGACTATCTGTACAATATACACGAATGAACCCAGTTAAGGCCTCCATATAAATGTTTAAGATTTGGCAAGTGGGTGTGGAGATTTTCCCATCTTGTGGCCACCCAAGACAAACCTTGTAAGTAAGTTCTTTAGTTTATTAAACCTGCCACCTACTAACCTGGTGTGGTCTACTTCTTTCTTCCATCTCCCCTTGCCTTCTGTGTGAGGGACCAGTTGTGAAGCAACAATTGGTGAGCCAGCCAGGAGACTGAAGCAATGGGCCTTGCAAAGGAAGCAACCACAAAGGCTATCCTGAGTTGGCCACTCAGCTATCTTTGGAGCTGGCCGGCAAGGCGGGCGAGTAGGAAAGAAAGTTGGAGACCTTAGTGTGCCATTTTGGCAAAGCTAGGAAGGCACAACCTTCCACAGATGAAGGTCTGAGTGCTGGAGATAAAGCCTGATTAGAACGCTAAGAGGTAGAATTTCTGGAAAAGTGAGGAGAGCAAAGGGAAGAATGTTGTGATCAACAGTAAAATGGCTGGAGTGCTCTGTGCCATCTAACCCCTAACACAAAGAAAAATTGTGAATAGCAATTACCCTAGACTTCTGATAATAGAGAAATACACCCCAAAACTCCTAGAAGAAAATTTGCATTCTTTCTCTATCCTCTGAAGTTGTTTGTAAATCTTATCATGTGTGAGATGTAAACACCATAAAAGGTAACTAAAACAATGTTTGTTTCCTCTTCAATGACAGAAGAGGAAAAGAGGGAGAATGAGGCTTTGTAAAATACAGACTGCAGTAGAAGCTCCCTGGCCCAGAAATCTAGTCCACAGCTCCATAAGATTATTCATCAAGAGCAAATTCAAATCTTAAAAGTCTTCTCTACATATAT
Source organism: Crocuta crocuta (assembly GCF_008692635.1). NCBI lineage: Eukaryota > Metazoa > Chordata > Mammalia > Carnivora > Hyaenidae > Crocuta > Crocuta crocuta. The sequence continues at coordinate 243,222 of NW_027529533.1, forward strand.
TAGTAAAAAGCTTCAGCTCTGTGAGTGGGTACCTGACTCATGGATAAAGTTTTGGAATGAGAGCTGTACAGTCCCTGTTTGTGTCAGTCGGTGTGTTTACATATGTCTGTGGATATATGTTATGTATATATGATGTTTCTTTGCCTCCAGAGGATATTGCCAAAATTATTTTGTAAAATAGCTCTACTTAATTGGCTTAAAGAAAAATGAGTTTTATATCAATAGTGTGCTTATGTGACACTGAAACTTAATTTTCTTTCATCTGCTATAAAGACAAGATTTTCTTGGACTGTTGGTCAGTTCCTAGGATAGTGAAAGGTTTTCCTTCACCTTTTAAGTAATCCGCCTAGGAAACAAAGATTCTGTGTTTTATCAAAATAATTTCCTGTGCTTCATGTTGTCTTTATTAGGTCTTTGATTACTAAAGAGTCTTTTCTGTTAAAAGAGCAAAGATTTTTGGTTTTTGTTTTTTTAACCATAATGTAACTTTCTGTATCTGCCTTTCAAGTCTTTGTCACTCTCACTAAATAGATACCTAAGTATTGTTTCACAGTGACTTAGGATCCTAATTTATTCAAGTCTTTTAAAATGTTTTGGTATTTTTGACAAGCTTCCTAAAAATGAATTTTCTTAAATTTTTTCGTGTGTATTTTTTTTAATGTTTTTATTTCTTTCTAGGAGAGAGAGAGACAGTGTGAGCAGGGGAGGGTCAGAGAGAGAGGGAGTCATAGACTGAAACAGGCTCCAGGCTCTGAGCTGGCAGTCAGCACAGAGCCCGACGCGGGGCTCGAACCCACGAACCGCGAGATCATGACCTAAGCGAAAGTCGGACACTTAACCGACTAAGCCACCCAGGCGCCCCTCGTGTGTATTTTTTGAGGGAGAGATAGATAGAATATGAGCGGGGGAGGTGCAGAGAAAGAGAGAGAGGGAGACAGAATCCAAAGCAGGCTCCAAGCTCTGAGCTATCAGCGCAAAGTCCGACATTGAGCTAGAAGAACTCACAGATAATGAGATAATGACCTGAGCTGAAGTTGGACACTTAACCGACTGAGCCACCCAGATGCCTCATAAAAATGAATTTCTTAATGAAGTCTCATTGACCTTGAACTGACTTCAGGATTTTCTGGATGGTTCCTGGATACATGTAAGATGTATTCTCTCTCCTTCAAAAGAGAGATTAAACTGATTAAGCCTATGTGATATTTTAAATTACATAGGAAACAGTCAAAGAAAAACTGATGCTAAACTTTCTTTAAGATATATTTACATGAAATCCCTAAAAATCTGATATGTCTTGGAATAATTTTTATCAGTCATAATTTTAAAATGTATGTCTCAGAAATAACCAAATTTCCTTGCTAACTGCATTATAATGAACTCTTACTAGATCTTTAAGTATGGTTATTTTTAAGTCTTTTTTCATCTACAGACATTTATTGTCTCACTCTGACACTTTTGCAGAAGTGTTTCTGCAAAAGCGCATTATTTTCCAAGAGATTCATGAAAAAGACACTAACAAGTACACATTTCTGATAGCTAAGATCAAATTCCCTTCATGTGGGAGGGGCAACAATGGACCTTTCTAGGTCCTCTTCAAGGCTGCCTGTACAACCCCACAATATATCATGGGATGTTAGCTCGAGACCTGTCTCAGTTTTTCTTTTCCACGTCAGCCGCAGGACACTCTGCAGGCTTTGCTGGAACATTTGTGAGAGAGAGGACCGGAGGTGAACACACATAAAATTCAAGGCTCAGGCACAGCTGTAAAGTTCTGGGGAGTCGTTTGGTCAGGTGAGGTGTGCATCGTCTCAGAAGCTGTGATTAATAAGGGGAAAGCATATCCAGTCCCTAAGGACATGAAAAAGGTGCCAGCCTCTGTAGGGATTTGAGGGCTTGGGAAGATTTTTATTCCCCACCTGGCATAGCACCTCCATCTCTTATGTTGCCTGAGGAAGAGAGGGGATGTGTGGGACTGGGTAGCAGAGCAACAGGCCGGCTTTAGAAGGGTAAAAATACTGCCGAAGCGGATGGAAGCTCTTGGCATCTCCCACACAGTGCTGCCATTTGAGTGAGAGATGTCTGTGACTCCAGAAGAGATGGGTTAGGCACTGTGGCAGAGGTATCCTTAGGATTTTGGCCCCAGCTCTGGAAGGGGTGGACCCTCCTCTCCCCAGTATACCGTCCACAGAGCATTGGCCCCTGACAGTGTGCACAATGCTCTCAAAGAGGAACAGCATGTTATGGTAAGAACTTCCCTTCCTCTCAAGGGGTGGGTTGAGGAATACCCCACTGTCCCACTTGGACTAAGTGGCATGCCTGTCTACAGCAGAGGAGCACCCTGGCTGCCAGCCCACTGTCTCCAGAAATGTGGGTGCTGCTAGCCCCTGTGAAGTATGTAGATGCTCTGAATGTCCCTGCTCCTATTCCTCTGGTGGCCCCTGTGGCCTGTAGGGAGGGAGGGAGGGAAATGCCCACTGATGCCTGGTACACAGATGCCTTGGAAATAGGAACAAACCAAAGCAGGTGGTGGGCTGAACTCAGAGCAGTTTGGTTGTTGATCACTCATAAGCCCTGGATGTTAACCCTTTGCAGTGACTGTTGAGCTTTTCTAAAGGGATTAACCCTAAAGCTTGGACAATGGCAAGTGAGGGTAGATAATCATGAATAAGCCCTTTCAGGGTCAGCATATGTGGAAAGACCCTTGGGTTTGCCTGAAAGGGACTGAAGCAATCTTCACTGTCTTCCACATTCCAGCTTACTTATAAGCCCCTGGAAATCAGAAAGTTAAGGCCTTAGACTGGGTATGAGCCCTAACAACTGACCCTTCAGTAGATATAGCAGAGTGGTTGCATAGGAAGAGCGTCCATCATTATGCCCAGGCAGGATGACATGTTGCCGAGAATGCCGGACTGCCTATGAAATGCAGTGACTTGGGTAATGCGGTTGTGTATAGTCATGCTGTCATATGTATCCTAAACAGTGCCCAAGGCAGCTGTTGAAGGGATCTGGGGATATCCACTGGAGCTCCCAACCTGTGATGGATTGGCAAATTAACTATATTGCCCTCCTTCCTCTGAGTGAGAGTTCTAAATGTGCCCTGGTGCCATAGACGCTGTGTCTGGCCAAATCCAAGATTTCCCCTGTTGCCATGCAAACCAGACTGCTACCATTAGGGGATTAGAAAAACTGAGTACCATGTATAGATACCCTCATTGAATAGACAGTGTTTGGGGGTCACATTTCAATGGTCATTACATGTCAGACTAGGCAGAAGAACATGATATAGAATGGAAGCTCCATCTCCCCTATGACCTGCAAGGAGAGAATTGATAGAAAGGAAAAATGGAATATTATAGCAGCAGATTAAATTGCTAACAGGTAAAACCGCCTTGGCCAGGTGGACTGAAGAACTTTCCCAGGTTTTTTTTTTTTTTTTTTTTTTGAGAGAGAGAGAGCATGTGCACAAGTAGGGGAGGAACAGAGGGAGAGAGAGAATCCGAAGCAGGCTTTGTGCCCAGCTCAGAGCCCACTGTATTTGACCATGAGATCATGACCTGAGCTGAAATCACGAGTCAGTTGTTTAACTGACTAAGGCACCCAAGCTTTAATACATTTGAATGAGCAACAAGTAGGATCTGTTGTCCCATACATAGGCTAGACTGGGGACCTCTGCTGAGGCAGCCAATATTGAAAAATTATGGAAGTTGAGGGAAACAGCCATTGCCCTGAGTGTCACTTAGATCAATGTGCTGTGCTGCTAAGAACACCAAGCTTCGTCATGCCTGGGAAAGGAGTTATTGACTGGAATTTACAATGGGACATCCCACCAGAATGGGTGAATTGCTTCAAACCCCGGAGTGAGGGGAAACTACTCAGTGCCCACTGAGATCCCATCGTCCTGTTGCAGGTTAGAACCGTTGAAACACACTATACCTGGAATGGAACATGCACAATTAAAAGAGGAAAAAAGGTGGGGTCCTGATCCTATTCCCAGTCCATCTCCTCATGCCTGACAATGCTGCCTCCCCTGGCTAACGTGTTTAGTATGCTCAAGCAGGTCAAGTTCCCAAAGCTGGCAACCTACCTCTCCTAGAGGCTAGGAAGGCATGTTGTATTTTCCATTGGTACCTTGAGCCACAATCTTTGTTCCCTCCATTGGCCTGGGGACATTATAATGTACTTAGGAGCGCTTACTAAATTTACCCAGCAAGCCTTAAATGATAGCCAACAAACACTACTGACATGGCTCGTATGAGAAAAGCTCTCCTCCAAAATAGAAGGGCCTTGGATATTATTATTGCCTCACAAAGGGACACTTGTGTCATTACCCAGAGTGTTGTGTGTTCATAGCTGATGAGTCTGCCAATGTATCAGCTCTATTAAATCACATGAGGGCACAAGTGAACACCATGAGTGATCCAACCCCCAGTCTAGCAGACTTAGCAAATCGATAGCTTGAATCATGGGGCTCTTGGCTCTTGTTACTTATTTTGGGAATCAACTTAGTCTGTGTTTTCTCTTGCATGTGTCTATATTGTTTTGTCCATCTCCAACACAGCTAGATAGCCACCACACAAGCCACCTCCCTGCTAGCAAAACCCCTTGCACTCCACTCAGGGCACATGGTGCAAGAGGAGGGCGTGTAAGATTGTAAAAGCCAGTCACAAGGGGTGTAGTATTGTAGGAGGTCATCCAGACGACGTGACTGCCAGTTGACCCTCAAGCTGGACCCAGGCAGCTATAGACTACTTCCTCCCTTATCCTTGAATATACGCTCTGCCTATTATTCCCACAGTGAAGGTTGTTCCAAGGTCATAGCCTTAAGAGAACAGTGTGTAGTTCAGGCCATCTGGACTGAATACATGATTGATCCCAGTTAAGGCCTCTACATAAGCTTTTAAGATTTGGCAAGCAGGTATAGCGTCTATTCATCTTGCAGCTGCCCAAGACAAGCTTTGTAAGTTCCCTTGCTTATTAAACCTGCCACTTGCCAATCTGGTGCGGTCTGCCCCTTCCTTTGTTCTTCCTTGCCCTCTGGCACAGAGACAGTTTGCAAACCAAATCCCATTGCTTTGGATTAACATCAATTAACCAAATATTAACCTGCGTTAGTATTATAGTGGATGTTGTGTAAGAGTCAAAAGAAGCACTCAATTAGTTACACATTTATCACACAGCAAGTATTTATTGAGAGCCACCTGATAGGTGCTGGAGATATAATGGAGAGAAACTAAACACAAAGTTTTCGGTCTGGCAAGGTTGGCAGACATAAGTGTTACAAGTGCTACAAAGTAAAGGTGGTGTCAAGTTAATTTACTCAACACACATTTCTTGACCACCTCTTGCTTTGTGCAAAGCATGGAAATTACATAAACAGGGAAGTAGATCATCTGCCCATGAGAGAAGTGAAGCACTGGCTAAAATGTAGGGTGTTTTTTAAGTTGTGAGTAAATCAATTGTGTCTCTGGTGCATGAGTCAAGGATCATCAGGGAAGAAGTGGCAGATATTTCCCTCCTGTCTTCCTACTACCAGCCACCATTAAAGCCATGCATCACATGGACTACTATTTCAAGATGGGCAACTGAGAGCTCTGGGAACCATCTTAGGCTGGTAGGTGGGGAGGTCCGCAAAAGGGCCTACAGTGGAGGGAAAAAAGGCACAGAGCCCCCCAATCAGAGGATGCTCTGAACTGGCCCAGGTAAGGGATAAGTGTAGATGTATGTCTACGAAGCCACCTCTTGGAAGGAAAAGGCCATGCTCCTCCCATGTGCTCCTAAAGTGGGAATTTTGATATCGCTTCCAACTTTGCTCTAAGTCCTAAATCACATGGAGAGCCATGCCTTCTGTCCTCTCAAACAACCCTTCATTCCACTAGCCATTATATCAACCAGCCAAAAACTCACATTTTACAACTGGCCTTTCATGTAGAGCTCCTCCTCCATTTTTTCCCTTTCTGGTTGGTTTTCAATCTTGGATGCACATTTGAATTATCTGGGGAGTATTAGGAAATACTGATGCTCGACCTCTACTGCCTCAGAGATTCTGATGTAAATGGTATGAAGTATGGGCTGATTTTTAAAAGCTCCCCAGGTAATTCTAATGTACTAACAAACTTGATATTCCATACTCTGAAAAGTAAGTAGGATCGATACACTGTCTAATTCACTGAAGGAAAGAGAACACTGCTAAGCACGCTCATCTGTTTGCTTGTTAGGCAAACTATTAAAAGCTTAAATTAGAATTACATAGGGTCTTACACAGATGGTAGGTTTAGAGCTCTTGTAAATAGTTTCCAGGTAAACTAATAATGAATTAATAAAGAAGGTGAAGAGGTGGTGGCCAGAACCAGAGTCCTGGGAAAACTGTGGCCACAAAGGGCAGCTGGTACATGGGTGCACAGACAGTCTCCCACATCACCAAGGACATGCTCCCTGGGGCCCTATCCCAAGATCCTAGAAGAACTAGCTGAGGCTGCCAAAAAGTATAATATGCAGATAGATAACTAGAAGCAATACCTGGCTGATGGCATGGGGTATGACAATTTCCAGAAGCTCCCTGACCATTCACAGCTTGAGAGGGGTCTGTGGTATGAATGGGATTACCCAGACCTGAGGCTGAACTGGGGTGGACTAATGCACTGGGACCTAGATGCACAACCAGAAACCGTGTGGACACATCCCCCACACCCATTTCTTGGAATCTAATGTTTAAGCAGCTCCTCAGTTTCCTGGCCTTCATGCCGTTTATGTTTTGGGTCAGGGAAAAAAATTACTCCATCTGTCAGCCCATGGGGTCAAAGCGGTAATTTTGTACTAATCTGCACCTGGAACTTAAAGGCTGATACCATTAAAGACCCTGTGGTTGACTAAGAGATTTGAGGAGGCTTTGTGTTCCCTGACTCTCTCATTCCTAGAGATGTAACCTTAATGAAGTCCCTAAGAAAACTTTGTCCTTGGGGCACCTGGGTGGCTCAGTCGGTTAAGCATCTGACTTTGGCTTAGGTCATGATCTCACGATTCATGGGTCTGAGCCCCGTGACGGGCTCTATGCTGACAGCTCAGTGCCTGGAGCCTGCTTCAGATTGTGTGTCTCCCTCTCTCTCTCTACCCCTTGCCTGCTTGCACTCTGTCTCTCTCAAAAGTAACCATAAAAAAAAAAAGAAAAGAAAACTTTGACCTTCCCCTTTGGTCTCTCCTCTCCACCAGATTCTCTCCCAAACTTTCCAGTCTGCTTAGTCTCTGAAGATGACAATCTGAGAAATTTATATGTGATGAATGACCATTGGCTCACCTATCTTTAGGAAATAGGAATGTAAGTGGTGGTGGTTTGGGATATGTGTTATGGGTTTGGAGGACAAAGATCATGGACGGGCCCGGGGAGAACATTTCTCTTGTCCTCAGTCCTTAGGACCAGGCAACCTGGAAGCCTATTTACAAATTTTAATTTTATTTATCAGTATAGAGATTTAAAAAACTATACTTCTTGGCCACGGATTTCTTTCTTTTATGAACTTAGGCAAGTGAAACATTATTCTGTGTTATATCAGGAATAATTCCTATGAATAATAAATGAATATTTATGGAAAAATCCCATAGGAAATTCAGTTTTATCTTAGAAAAAAAGTAAAAATAAAACATCTTGAAAGTACCAGAAAGAATATTTGTGTTCACAGGAAGGATATCATCTGCTTCTTATAATGAACACTTATCAACACAACACCCAGAGGACTTAGGGTTTCTCTAAGAATTTTATTTCAGTGGAATATCATAAAAGAATAAAACTGGGTATTTATTTTCTTGAGGAAAAAGTACCAATAGAATGTCTTTTTTTGTGGGAAAATTTTTTAAAATCTTTTTTTCCCCCTGGTTTTTAAATTCTGTCTTTTACATGCTTTATCTGAGTTTGGTAAATTGGACTTCTCTCCCTCCCCCAATAGCAGAAATAAGTCTTTTCTGTGTAGACATGTGTTGTTGTTTTTTTCTTTTTTCTCTTCCTTTGAAAATAGGCTCTTAAGACAGGATGTGTATAAGAATAGCAAACCCCTGGGGCACCAGGGTGGCTCAGTCAGTTAAGCATCTGACTCTGGGTTTGGGTTTCAGCTCAAGTCATGATCTCAGAGTTCATGAGCTGAGCCCCGCATCAGGCTCTGTGCTGATGACTCAGCCTGCTTGGGAATCTTTCTCTCCCCTTCTCTGCCCTTGCATACATTCTCTCTCTCTCTCTCTCTCAAAATAAAGAAACTAAAAAATAAAAAGAATAGCAAACCCCTGAGAAAGTGAGCTGTACTACTTTAAAATTTCCTCCTATCTTAATCAAAGACTAGCAGTTGAACACAAGTTAAAATTTTCTTCTCTCCCACATGGTTAGCCTCACCTCTGGTAACTCACCTGGGATAATTTGCCTGATTGAGAAGTGGAAGAATAATGCCACCTCCCCACCCCCCACACACATGTGCACTCACACACACATATCCTGGCTCTCACTCCCTTTGGCCTCACTGTTTTACCTCCATAGACATTTAAGACAAGTTTGAAAAAGTACTTATCATGAGGTGGCAATTCACCAAATTCGTATTCTTTGAGGAGAATGATAGCAGGGAAAAGATATCATCTGAAGCTGAATGTTTCCCTAGTGATTGATTTCTAGGTCAGCCACACCTCAGAGCGTGGACAAGAGAATGACCAATGAACATATTCAATAGACAGGTTCACTCCTGATTATGTGGGATAGGGCAGGGCTAATTTTTGTGTATTTATGAACTTGTGGGGAATCTTGTTAAAATATAGATTCTAGGGGTGACTGGCTGGCTCGGTTGGTAAAGCATGTGACTCTTGATCTTGTGGCCATGAGTTCAAGCCTTATGTGAGACATGAACTTACTAAAAAAATAAAAGTAAATAAGTACATAAAAATAAACTTATAAAAAATACATATAGATTCTAATTCAGCAGGGTTCTGACTAGGGTCCAAGAGTAGTCAGACCCTTCTGCTCTGTGGCACAGAAAAATGCTTCTACCTGACCACCTCTTCCTACCTCCTGACCATCATAGATTTCAGAACTGTAAAGGGTCTTGAACATCTTGTCTAATTACCCCTAAAATATTGGCCTATGGAGCGACTGCATCAGAATCACCAGGCAAGCTTTCAAAACCTAGATTCCCAGAGGTTCTGATTTGATAAGTCTGTGTGAAGATCCTAAGCATCTGTATTTTCCGAGAGCTTCCCAGATCAATTAAAGGAACAAAAAGACTTTGACCCAATAATAATCACCTTATTTTATCAATATGGAAATAGACTGTGAATCGTTATGTGACCTACCCTACAAGACCTAGTTAGTGACAGCATTAAGACTGAACCTTAGAGACCTTTTTAGTCCATCACCCTGCTATTTCCTCTTCTGCTGCCCTGGGAAATTTCTTCTGCTAAGAAAGGAGAGCAATTTCCCACCCCTGAGTAGATGATTCTTAAGTATAAAATAAGAGGTCCAGTGCTATTTAATGGAGTTCCATTTCACCAGAACATGTTCCTGTGCTGGAAGCAATTTCAGAGAGTCTAATGTGCCTTGCTTTCTATCTTACTCTCAAAGGAAGTTGCATGGAGAAATGCGCTTATGGAAATGTTTCACATTATATTCCCCTAGGAAATAATTTCATAGTTTAAAAAGTCTTTGGTCCTGGGTGTTTTTCTGATACCCAGTGAAAATACTGATGCTCCCAATGGTTTCCATATAATCAACAATCGTAAAATTGACCTGTTGTAACCCTTTTTTTCTTAGAATTTGAAGATTTCACATTTATTTTCACCTCATGTGCCATATTTCCAGTATTGGGGTGCCTTAACCTGGTCTCTGATTTTAGACGTAACCCAAAAGCTTGGCACAAAGCCTGTACCTTCTTCCTCTTTACTGAGTTGCACCGATTCAGAGAATGGAACTGTGATTCTGGTTTTTCCTACAGTCTGGGTAATTCTTGCTTCACCATTTTTGTTTTTATTTCTCTTTAGGAAGAAGAAAATCTCTACTAATGTTAATGAAAAGTAGGTGCTGGTCTTGTCCCACATAAACCAGCCTGTTGTAAGGTTGACGAAGGTACCATGGTTTGGGGAGGGTTTTCTCCGTAGTATCTGCATCTTGAAGCAAGTCCTTCTCCTCTTCACATACAGCAAGGCATCTCAGCCTGGGGGCCTGCCTCCTCCATCCTGAAGCCACACTGGGCTGCTCTGGCATTTGGAGACACCTGCCTACGGTCACCCCTGGAGGGCGTTTCCTGGTAAGCAGGATCTCCTGTGACCCACACTTGGGTGTCTGTGCTAGAGACAAATCTCATCCTATGAACGTCACCTCTACTGAAAGGGTAAACACAGGAAGAACCTTCTTCAGAGTCAATTTTCTTTCTAAGCATTTCATATGCAAGTGACCTAAGATTAATTCTTGCTTAACAGCACTACAGACATCTCTGGGGCACTGGGTTTCAGCAGGTGTTTTCGTTATACAGTGGACGGAGCCCTAAGAGTGAGCCGGTTGAGTGCTAGAGCAGCACCCCTCTGCGTGCACAGGCATGCTGGAGCTTCAGGCTTCACAACCTTATAATATCTAAAATGTCACCTTGACCATACAATGAGAGGAGGTGTGTAACAACACTAGGTGAGCTGTATACCTTGCAACAAATATAAGGCAATACTACAAGCCCATGTTGTGTGTGATCGCTGGCCTTCTTCCCTCTTAGACTTTTATTAAGCTATATGAAAGACAGTGTGGTGGCTGTGTGGTGGCTGGAACAGCTCTCCGCTGACACCTCCTCCTGTGGGAACAGAGTTTCCGAGGAGTCCCACGGGCTGCTCTCCGACATCTAGCACAGCATCAGCACCAGGCCGTGTTTCCCAGGCAGATGGCTAAGTGTATCTAGGGAGTCTAACACATGGGAAATACAAGCTCCTTGGGAGTGAGAACTTGGCTGAGGAATTCTCATAAATCTTGCTGAAATGTCCCTAGAAACTGTCAGCAGCTTCACCTCAATTTCCCCTTCATCTCTCCCTCAGAGGAGCCAAAAGTCACTGCAGTCTGACCGTCCTCCCTGCCCTCTGGACCTCCCTCCTCATTGTCCTCCGCTGGGGTTGCCAGTCATTTCCTGATAGACCTCTTGCCTGTGTTCATCATGTTTTAGCATCTGCTTCTTAGACTCAGACACACAAAGACAGTGCATTCAACTTCCTGTGAATGTCCCACAGCACCGTTAGCTGTTGGCAATGACAGTCTCCCCAACACCCTTGGACCCCGGATGCTCCCTTGATGCGTGCTTCCTGAACTACGTCAGTTGTATGGTCCTACTCAGTTCCCAGGCACTGGAACATTTCCCTGAGAGGCGTCCTGCGCTTGGGCCACCTGGGTGGCTCAGTTGGTTGAGTGTCCGACTTCGGCTCAGGTCATGATCTTGCAGTTCATGAGTTCGAGTCCCAGGTTGGGCTCTGTGCTGACAATGTAAAGCCTGAAGCCTGCTTTGGATTCTGTGTCTTCTCCTCTCTCTGCCTCTTTCCTGCTCGTGTTCTGTCTCTCAAAAATAAATAAACATTAAAAAAAAAAAAAGCGTCCTGTGCTTGGCCGCAGCACTCTGGCCACTTAACACCTGTGGGGCACTCGCAGAGACGGAAGCATCGCACCCATTCTGAACCAGGACCCACAGTCGAAGCTGCCCCTCAGCCTCTCTGAGAAATGGGGCTGCCATTTCTCTCTTTAGTCCTTCCTTCACAAAACAGTAATTTTTCCTTATTTCCACACAGAGTAATCTTTAATGTTCCTCTGTTAGAATGAACTAGTTTGCATGGAGTTAAGAAAATCTAAGTGACTTAAAATAACAATGATTTATTTTTCTCTTGCACTGCATGTGTGACACAGTTGGGCAGAAGGGTTCTACTTGTCACAGGCATGTAAGAACACAGGCTGGGGCTCAGCATGTGCCGCTCTGATGACCGAGATGGAGACGAGCACACTGGGGTTTGAGTATCTGCAGTAAAATGCCTCCTTCCATCTAGAAATGACACGTCATTCTACCCCCATTTCATTAGCCAATGAAAGACTCTGAGCCATACCCACCTCATGGTGCAGGGAAGGAAATGGGAGCGAATGGAGCATGTGTGCTGCAGTCCCTCAGGAAAGGCGTGTCTGACAGAGCCCCGGTTTTTCACACACATGAGCTCTATTGACTGTCCCTGGAAGCCGGGACAGTTACCTTCCCTGAAGTGGATGAAACAATCATTCTAATCCTCCTAGGGATGAGCCCAAAGATTTTGAACACAGCAAAAGAAGAAAAGTTGAGTTTCTCACATTCTGCTGAAGTCTGAGTACTGCAAATATCTAGCTTGGTTATGAGGACACAGCCAGCGAGGGGCAGGGGTTTGTGTAAAGGACTGTTAATGTGACCAAAATATCACACCACCCATATCCCTGTGGCAACACACCAGCCCATTTTGTGGCCATGACTGGGATTTGGGTGAAAGAGCGGTGGTGTCTGCCATGGTGGTGAGATAGCTCCTCACACAGGTGGGGCTCAGCTAAGCAGGGACTGTGCACCTAGGATCCTTGACTTGATAACACTTAGAAGGAATGGAGAAGTCTTATTATGAAAACAGCCCCGGGAAATCTGAACTGCCATCTTGCTTAATCCCTTTATGGGCTGCTCTCTCAAGGATGGATGTAGAAGAATTCTCTTCTCTGGCCTCAGCTAAATGACTCTGTATATGCTTTATCTGTTTGGCTTATGCTTTTCCTATGGTGTGGGGAGGATTTTTAAGTGCTTTGGATTTAAAATGCCAACTACAACGTGGATTGAATTTCAGTTCTACCTGGTGACTTGAATAAAGGGTATTGCCACATGGTTCTGGAGTAGGACAGTTCAATAGAAAAATTAAGTCAAATAGTTTTTCCATATTGTGTGAAACATGCAACCTACAAATGAACTATAGTGTCTATTTTCCTGGTGGCTGCACAAAATCAATTTGCAGAACATGAAAATACATAAAATATGTATAAAGTTAAAAACAAGAGTTTTTCTTTTTCTTTTCTTTTCTTTTTTTTTTTTACAAATAGTTTATTGTCAAGTTGGTTTCCATATAACACCCAGTGCTCATCCCCACAAGTGTCCTCCTCCATGCCCCATGGTCCTCCCCACCACATCCATCCATCCTCAGTTTTTGTCAGCATTCAAGAGTCTCTCATGGTTTGCCTCTCTCCCTTTCCCCCACCATTTCCGCCCTTCTTCTCCCCCTTGTTCCTCCGTCAAGTTCCTCCTAATCCTCCTATACGTGCAAATATATGATATTTGTCCTTCTCTGCCTGACTTATGCTGAGCGAAATAAGACAAGAGTTTTCCTTTTTAAGGGATAGTGCAGGATAATAGAAAATTAAAGTTTTAAGGATACATTAGCAAAGGAGTTAAGCATCAATGAGAGAACTTTTAAACAAATTAGCCTGAAGCAGTATCATAAAATTCTATTTGCTTCGAAAGAAGACTTTAGGGCTCAGAGATCACTTCCTTTGGACTACTGTTGTAGTGCAGCCTCTTGGTCCCTCCAAGCTTTAAAAACTTCATTCAAAAAATATTATTTGCAGTCATGAGCCAGGCACCATTCTAGGTAAGGGGGATACAATCATGAGAGCTATCCAGTATTTCAGCATACTTGGCTAGATGTAGTTCTCTAAAATGGGCTAATACACATTTTCTTGGTCAATATTCATGGAATTGTTTGTCTCAAATGTTTTATGTCATTGAGTGAAACCAGAACCCAATTAGACTTCTGGGTATGGCATGGAGCAGTCATTTCTCTGGGTGCTATTTTACATGCATTATTGCCAACTTTTGTTATTGGATGATGAATTCTTAACAGCCTTTATTCAACCAGGAGTTATAAGGACAAGTCCCATATTTGCCTAAGGAGGGACAGACAGGTCTGATTTCAGTCTGTCCATAGTCTGTAGGGATGAAAGATTTGAAAGCCTCTCTCAAGAGGTATTTTTAGAAGAACATTAGGTCACCGGATAATGTAGCTTTTTATGGACAAGGGCCTTCTTGTTCTATCTTCATCTAGGATGGTTTGGCAGAGGGTATAAACAGGTGCTCACTCAGATCTGTTTGGGGGAGATGCCTGGCTTCAACATCATTGAAAATACCCATATTTAAATTAGTATTATTAATTTCTAACATGGGATCTTCATTGGAAAATAAGTGACAATTTCCCAGAGTTTTCTCAGAGATTAATTTATTCAGTATTGGGTGTGATTATTAATTCTCCAAGGGAGGATCATGGTATGTAGAAGGCATCTTCTTAGTCCAGTTTGTCTGAAGGTAGGGCTTTGGTGATATTATTAATCATGGGATTTGATCTGCTAAAAATAAAATGTCAGCCATCAAGCACAGAGAATATATGATAATAATAGCTACGTTTTGTTGAGCACTTACTACATAGCTCTATTCTAGGTACTTTATAGGGCTTATTCTGTTTAACTTACCATCTAGTATATTGTGTATTGAGTATGTATATGTTTTGAGACCAGACATAGAAACCATCTGTGTATGTTTGGGTGGGAGGAATATGAGACAAGATAAAAACAAGATAGCTTGTAATTACATGAGTCTGGAAGTTCAAATATGATTCCTTTGATATAAAAATCTATCACCAACACATCCATCTTTGTTTATGTTTATTTTTTCCTGTATGGCTGGAAATTATCTTCTAAGAGCCAGGATTCTTGCAAGCAAGTAACAGAATCCAAGGGATATGCAGTTGAGAGTCTTAGTTGGAATGCCTTTGGCAGCAAGTAACAAAAATATCCTACTAACAGTTGCTTAAACTAAACCATTTCAGTATCTTATTTAATGAGAATTCTAAGGATAAGTGGTTCCAGAGTTGGATTAATGGCTAAACTATGTCAAGCTGTTAAATCAGCATCTCGATAATTGTCTTGGCCTTTCCTTTAAGTGACAAGGTAGTTGGAATTGTATTAAGTATCATGTCCTCACATGATAGCATACAAAAGATGAGGCAGAGGGTAGCCAGAAAAGTGAGGTTCTCTCCTCTTGCATTTCTATCAGGAGGAAAATCTTGCCCAGACACCCTGGACTTCTTCTTACATCGCACTGGACAGAATGAATCACATGTTCCCCTCATAGACCCATTACTGTCAAAGATAAACAAATAGATTGCCATAGCTGGCTTAGACTAATTGTGATTCATCCTTTGGGACTGGGTTCATTGCCTTCTATGATAGGCAGAATAATAATCTCCCTGGAATCTGTGACTATGTTACCTCACACGGAAAAGAGAACTTTGGAGATGTGAGTATGTTAGAGATTTTGAGTTGCGGAGATTATCCCAGATTAACAGGTGGGCTCAGTGTAATCACAGGGGTGTTTATAAGGGGAAGCAGAGTCAGAAGGTCAAAGTCAGAGAAGGGGATAATGGAAGCAGAGGCTGGAATGATGCAGAGCCACAAACCAAGGAATGCAGGCAGCTTCTAGAAACTAGAGAAGGCAAGGAAATGGACTCCCCCCTAGAACCTCCATATTAGGCTTCTGATATTCAGAATTATAAGAGAACATTTGTGTTGTTTTAAGCCACTAAATTTGTGATGATTTGTCACAGTGGCAATAGGAAACTAATACACCTCTGAAACAAAATTGAGATTCTGTTATCAAGAGTGAAGAAAGTGAGGAACTATGAGTGTGCCCACACTTTAGGAGAAGAATATGCGTCACTGAAAGGCACAATCTTGTGAGTATTGGCTAAAGAAAAACCCAGTAGCTGCAGCTGAGGGGTTGATGAGTCTGGAGTCAACATTTGACAGCTCTGGTGCATCTACCTGATCTGTTCTGAACACAGTGAGACTGGGTTGTACATGGGATGTAAGATGACTGGAGAGGCAGGAAAGTCATTCAGGACAAAAGAACAAGCTAGCACTGAGGAAGGGAATTAAACCTCTGTAAGAGGCAGCCTAGAGCGTAAGCCTCGGTAGTCTGGGTATTTGGAAAAGATAAAGCTAGGGTTTTAAACAGTTAATGGGGATTTTATTTTCCAGAACCCAAGAAGGACAGATAACCCATTCAATTATACCCTTTAATTTAGAAGATGCCATGGATCTAGCTCCCTTCAAGATGTGTAGTCCACTAATATTAGGATGTGGTTCTTGTCCAAGATGGCTACTGGTGGCCCAGCATCTCATCTGATTATGCAAAAGTGGGATGAAGAAAAGGAAGAAGGACAAAGCTTTCTTCATTTTAAGGAGACACCCCAGATGTTCCATATATCACGTCTTCTTACTTTTCATTGGTCAGAACTTAGGCACATGGCTAAATGTAACTATAAAGGAGGCCAGAGATTGCCGTTGTTAGCTGTATGGCAAGACACACAATTAAAATTAAAGTTCCTGTAGAAATTTACAGTTATAAAATAAATAGTACTGGGGATGTGATGTACAACATGATGGCTCTAGCTAACACTGCTGTATGGTAAACTTGAAAATTGTTAAGAGAGTAGATCCCAAAAGTTCTCAACATAAGAACACTTTTTTTGTAACTACACGAGGTGATATACATTAATGAAACTTAATTGTGGTAATCATTTCACTATATATATATATACATATATATATATCAAGTCATTATGTTGTATACCTTAAACTCACACAGTGGTGTGTGTCAATTATGTTTCAAGAAAACTGAAAAATAAATAGAATTCTTATGGGAAAAGGGGAGAATAGATACTAAGACAAAACTAATAGTCTTTCACAGAGAGTAAGTGTAGCACTCTATAATTGTGGCACTTCTGGTTTTTTACTTTTTGACATCATGAACAGTTAAGCAAGAAATCTATTTTTTATTTTCATGAATAATTAGTGAGGTGCTTCCTATTTCCAAAGAAATCTATCAGTGTTACCAAATAGATATATTAGACTGAACACAGACTAATTTCTCCTATCTCCCAAAACTCATCTAGGATGACACTGGATAAATTTAAAAATTTTTAAAGTTTATTCATTTTGAGAGAGAGAGAGAGACAGAGCAAGAGAGCCAGCGAGCATGAGTGCAACTAGAGGAGGGGCAGAGAGGGAGAATCCCAAGCAAGTTCCGTGCTGTTAGCACAGAGCCAGATGCTGGGCTCAGTGTCACAAACCATGAGATCATGACCTGAGCCAAAACCAAGAGTCACATGCTTAACTGACTGAGCCACCCAGGCACCCCAACACTTGATAAATTTAAAATAGAGAGTGAGGTACCTAACTGAAATCAAGAGGAGTAAGTGGTATGTAAGTGGTAAGTAAGACCTTACCAACTCTATGGTAAGGTCTCTTCCTGTTCTCTTTCTTCTCTTGGCTGTGCACTAGTTGGCTGTTGGATTTGTTACCTCTTGTCACCTCTTTCCCATTTTCCTCCTGCCTCCACCAGGTAGGAGATTGGAAGGCTTCCTGGAGAAAATGACTGGCTTGTGAAAATATATTCACTTGAAAATACTATAATTTGGTCCTGCTTAAAATTAAAAGAACAGGTTACAAGGTGTAAATATATGTAGTGAGAAACCATGAATAAGAAGGACTTGGTTGAAACACGTGTTTTGGATTTGGAGTTAAGTTATCTGTCTCACATTAATCAGATGGATAACTAAGGGATTCTTATATTTGAACATTTTGAGCCAAAGGGGCAAAGTTCTAAGTTTATATTTTAGTTTACACATGCTTGACTCTTTAAAACATAGTTATACTTCCTGGTACATATTTGCTTACTAAGGGCAGAGAGTCTCCTTCGTATTTAACCTCTAAATACAACAGCTGTATTATGTATATATTATGCACACTGTAGAAAATTCTATTTGCTAGATAGAATTGTGTTTGTTCACTTAAGTTATAAACTTTATTCATCATGGAAAATTGAATTTTCTGACCTGTTTTCTTGTAATTCAACCACTAATTATCACCATAATTGCCTTGTTACAGTTAACTTTACCAGTGTAGAAGTTATGTAAATTCCCTAGATACTTCTCCTTGCAGTTGTGAAAGTGAAAAACAAAATGGAGCTTAAAGAATATTCATTTCTAAAACACAACACATAACCTCATTCTTGGACAGTCTCAAGAGAAAAGACCTCCAATGGTGGTCACCATTTTCCAGGAAATGGTGATTTCCTGAAATACAAGCAGCATTCTCCTGGTCAAGCTGCCGGGAAGCATGGGACATGTCCAGCCCATCTGCAGGGAGCTTTCAATCACTCTTCTTTGTGTGTGTGTGTGTGTTTTTTTTTTTTACAATATGTTTTTTAAATTCTCGCCTATAAATGGACATCTGTAGGACATCCGGATACTTAAAGACACCCTCCAACATTTAAGGCAGAAAATAAAATAGCCAAGGAGAAATATTTCAGAGAAGTAGAGACAATACCAGCAGCAGAACGCTTTAGATTAGGGGAGATATGCTATCCATAATAAAATAATTAACATTGATCTAAAGAGAAAACATTCAGAAAGAGCAAAAAACAACCTTTTAGAAACTCAGAACAAGACAGCAAATAAAAATTTGAAGGGTTATAATTGAAAATTGAGGATCCCATCAACTTTAAAAGGGGAGCAAAGAAACTAAACGTAATATGTATATTAAATTACAAATCGATGGAGAAAATCTAATATCAGTTGAATCGGTACTAAAGCAAGAGAGAACAGAGAAAATGGAAGGAAAGAAACTGCCAGAGAGATTCAAGACAATTTCCCAGAACTGAAGGATACACGTTTCAAATGTAAAGTGCCCACTAATCTCCAGCCAAATGGTTGAGAAACATCACACCAGAACATATCATTATGAAATTTTGTATCATGGAGGCTAAAGGTAAGGCTTGATGAGAGGATCTTTTGACTTTTTTGACTTCAACATTGGAATTAGATGCTAATGGAGCAAGGCCTTCAGCATTCACAGGGAAAAAGGAATTTTGTCCGCCAACTAAAATTGTTCTCTAATATCCACTCTCTCCTTTCTTTCAATTATCAACCCCCCTCATTTTATCTAGGCACATGATCGCTCAGCTAGAGCATTTCTGGATCTCTATTGGAAGTAGATGGATGGATGATTACGTTTCGGTTAATGAATGTTAGCAGAAATGATGTGTCCATTTCTGAATAATGTCTTGTCCTCTACTGCCCCCTTATCCCTTCCCACAGACCAGAACATGAATGGGGCTTCAATCACGAAGACCATATGCTAGGACAGGACTTGTCAAACAAACCATGATCCGTGGGCCACATCTGGCCTGCCACCTGTTTTTGTAAATAAAGGTTTTTGTAAATAAAGTTTTATCAGAATAAAGCCACCCTCATTCACAAATATATTATCTGTGGCCGCTTTCATGCTTCATTGGCAGACTTGAGAAGTTACGACAGAGCACATATGGCCCTCAAAGCCTAGAATACTTACTATTTGGTCCTTTATAGACAAAGTT
This sequence comes from Crocuta crocuta, assembly GCF_008692635.1. Classification (NCBI taxonomy): domain Eukaryota; kingdom Metazoa; phylum Chordata; class Mammalia; order Carnivora; family Hyaenidae; genus Crocuta; species Crocuta crocuta. Next base: position 262,691 of record NW_027529533.1, read on the forward strand.
TGCTGACCAATATTTTATGTGATTATGGAGCAATAAGAGAGGAGCATGGTTCCCTTAATGACCCTTGGATGACCTGGTGGAATAGAGACTCATATTTGCCTAGATTGTCCACCTACCTCTGGACTATTACCTGAGAGAGAAATACACTTCTCTCTTATTTGAGTTACTACTTATCTAGGTCATTTTCTTATATCAGCTTACTTACATTTAATATGCTACAAAACAATATTTTAACAAATTTAATTTCCTATAATAAACATGTAATGAGGAAATTTAATGTCTCTGTAACAAATAACTGAATATAGCTTAGCCACAAGATTAGGGTTATATAAGACAGCACTAATTACTTAAAAGTCAGGATTTAAAGGGAACTCTTGCAGTCATAATTAGAGAAAAATATATAAACAACATACAGAATATGTATACATTTGACAAGATGGGATCATGACTCTAATGTGGTTTAATATTTATATAATGGTTTTTAAAATTTTTTTCAATGTTTTATTTATTTCTGAGAGAGAGAGAGAGACAGCATGAGCAGGGGAGGATCAGAGAGAGAGAGGGAGAACCAGAATCTGAAACAGGCCCCAGGCTCTGAGCTAGCGGTCGGCACAGAGCCCAAAGCGTGCTCGAACCCATGAACTGCGAGATCATGACCTGAGCTGAAGTCAGATGTTTAACCGACTGAGCCACCCAGGCGCCCCAATATATTTATAATGTTTTCAAGATAAGCCTTTTCTAAATATTCTAAATATTAAATAAGTTTTTAATCTTATTTAATAAGGCAAAGGGCTGGCTCAGTCTTGTCTCCTCAAAGCTGCTGTCCACACAATCTACTTTCTTGAAGTTCATCAGTAAAGTCCTAATTGAGACTTCTAGCCTCTACTTCAGCTATAGCTCCTGGCCAAAGCTGAATTTTCAAATATGTGTCTTATAATGTCCCACTTCTAAAAGAGAAAGGGGATTAATTCTAAAAGAAACCAGAGGTCAATTATGGGGGCTTAAAGGGCTCATCACAAGACACAGTAAAATGGAAAGTAAAACTCTCTCTTCTGCAGGACCTGAAGTATCCTTCCAGCTACCCCCTTTCTGTCTGGTCTTTCATTTCACTTGATAAACTAAAGGACAAAAATTTAGGAATAGTGTTTAAAAAGAAAAACCTAAAAGTGACTCAACAGAAATGGAAATATGTGCACATGAAATTCTGTATGTAAATATTGACAGAGCTTTGCTAATAATTGCCAAAAGCTGAAAACGAACCAAAGTCTTTCAAATGGTGAATGGATAAACATTCTACTCAGCAGTAAAAGGGGGAACAACCACTACTAAGGGGAAATGATTACGGATACACCAACAGGGGTGAGTCTCAAGCGCAGTATGCTAATGAAGGTAGCCAGATGCCAAAGGATATCCACTGTGTAATTTCATTTATATTACATTCTGGGAAATACAAAATTATAGGAATAGAAAGATCAGTGGCTGCCAGGACCAAGGAAGGGAGGATTGACTATAACATGCAACATAAGAGGGACGCCTGGATGGCTCAGCTGGTTGAGCATCTGACTCTTGATCTCTGCTCAGGTCCTGATCTCACAGTTCATGAGTTCAAGCCCTACATTGAGCTCTGTGCTGTCAGCACAGAGCCTGCTTGGGATTCTGTCTCTCCTCTCTGCCCCTTCCCCACTTGTGTGCATGAACCCTCTCTCTGTCTCTAAATAAATAAATTAATTTAAAAAAAACTTTTAAAAAAGTGTAATACAAGAGGGGTGCCTCAGTGGCTCAATTGGTTGAGTGTCCAACTCTTGATTTCAGCTCAGGTCATGATCTCATAGTTCATGAGTTTGAGCACTGTGTCAAGCTCTGCACTGACAGCATAGAGCCTGCTTGGGATTCTCTCTCTTCCTCTCTCTCTGCTGCTTCCCAATTCATGCTTTCTCTCTCTCTCTCTCAAGGTAAATAAATAATAAATAAATGGATAGATAGATAAATAAATAAACATTTAAAAAGGAGAAATACTCCTGCAACCAATAAGCAGGTCAAGACAGACCTTTCCAGCCACCAAGGAGCCCTGTCTAATTATAAGCCCTTTCCTCCCACCATCCTGACTTTCATAGTCATCACTTCCTGGTCTTTATTTATAGTTTATCACTCAAGTGCATCCCCTCATCACTATAATTTAGACTTGTTTATTTTTGAAGTTTACTTCTTCAAAGACTCTTACAATCTATAGATTCTCCTTCCGTACCCTTCTTTTCCTGACGACTTATCTATGAAAGAACCTTGGCCATATGACAAACAGCTTTTTAAAAACATTTTTAAATGCTTATTTATTTTTGAGAGAGAACACACACATGAGAGCAAGGGAGGGGCAGAGAGAGAGAGGGTCATGGTCTTGCACTGACAGCAGAGAGCCTAACGCAAGGCTTGAACTCACAAACCGTGAGATGGTGACCTGAGCTGAAGTTGGACATGTAACCTACTGAACCATCCAGGCACCCTCTGACAGACAGCATTTTATGGTCTCAACTTTGCTGACTGTGTGCCCCCAATGACATTTAACGTATCCCTCTGTCCTCTGTAGTTCCTGCAAAGTGGCAGTTGGATCTAGAGGCTTGATCCCCCTCAGCCTCACCCACCTTGACAAGGCCACAGGAGTTATGGTGTCTTTCATCAGGAGTCCCCCTAATTAAAGATGGCAAAGTGATTATCCAAAATTCACAAAACTAAATACACATGAAATACATTTAAATAATTAAACCTTTAAATGATGTTTTGTAAATCTGTAACATCTTTAGTTCTGAAATTTTAAGTCTTATAATTGCTCAAGAACTTTTGGGACATCCTATATATAATATAAAGATAAAATGCCTCATGTGGTCATAATGATACTGGAAATTCCACTTCAGACTTCTGGGTTTTTTACTTTATCTCTTCATTTTATTATATCTATATCTCCTTTTGTCTACATCCAAAGTTATGGTTCTCCAGGACACAAGAGACGAGAGAATTACAGTATTCATGTTTGACTCCTCATAACCATAGCAACGTGCATGTGTAATAACAGGGACAAGGTAAAACATACACAATAATGTGTGATCTATTCTTTGATTTTGTGATACAACTAATGAAATCAACATTGTGCTGATAAACTGTTTTAAGATTGTATATATGGAAACAAATTGTTATCCATTGCAAAATTTTTGATTCAGCCTTGATTTAAGATTAAAGTTAACATCAGAAGACAAATTGTTTTGAAACAGAAACTTGCAGGGAAACTTTTGAGAAGCCAGATATAAGTACTTTTGTAAATTGAAAACATTGAAAGCATTGGATTAATAATTAACCCTTAAATTAAATAGATAAGGAAGATGGTGAATGAATATTCACAGTATGATTTGTCATAGAGTGTGAGTTAAATCTATAATTACTCTGCATAAATTTGCAGTTGCACCTAAGTCTATTTACTGAGAGGGCAAAGAACATCCTTTAATATTGAAAGTTTGTGTTAACAGTTTCAAGGGCAATTGAGAGATGAATGTTTGATAACACACCTGTTGGAATATGTGCTGTAGAAAACTGGGATTGTTTACTTAAAGTTGTAAACTATGTTTGCAATAGAAAGCTGTTGTCACTCACCAATTTATTACACTGAATCAGCATTTTCCAAGCAAAACAAAAACTCTTAATATATTAATTTTAAATCATAAAAAGTGTTCTTTTCTATAGAGTATATATCAATATGTATATTAACTTTCAGATAGCAAGTGCTACTTCCAAACATTAAATTTTATATTGGATATTTGAGTTTGCCTATTAAAAAAAAAACCCTGTTGATCTTAAAAAATAAAAAAGCCAGTTATTTTACCCATAAAATGAGTTTATTTGGGAATACCAGAGGAATTGCAATTTGGGACAAGCAAATTATGGCAAACCATATGCAAATCAAGAGAACAGAGGAGAGGGGCTTGCCTTTACCAGGGGAAGGTAGAAGCCCAGGGGAAGGTAGAAGCTGGGCAGGGCTGTTTTGCTGCATTCTCATTGGCTGAGCTGTTGCTGGGCAAAGAAAGTCTTCCTTCTTTCTGCTGCACTCTGTAAAGTAAGCTTCTTCCTGTTGGAGAATGTGAGGTATGCTCCTTAGGGAAAATGGTAGTGCAGGAGAGCTCCCTCTTCAGGGTTTCCAGACTTCTATTTTATTTTTTTTTAACTTTTTAAAAAATAAATGTTTATTCACTTTTGAGAGAGACAGCATGAGTCAAAAGGGGCAGAGAGAGAGAGAGAGAGATGGAGGATCTGAAGCAGGCTCTGCGCTGACAGCAGAGAGTGTGATGTGGGGCTCCAACTCATAAACTGTGAGACCACGACCTGAGCCGAAGTCAGATGCTCAATGGACTGAGCCACCCAGGCGCCCCAGCCAGACTTCCATTTTAAATTTACTTTTTCTCACATTTCCCTTTTTGATCAAGATCTTTCCTCAAAAGCATAGCTGATTAAGACTAGCTTTTTGTATCTAGAAGTTTCATCCCTCCGTGCCAGGAAGGACCTTTCCTGGTTGTCACATCCCATATCAGAGGGAAAGTACATAGATTAGAAAGCAATTTGGGACACCTGGATAGCTCAGGTTATGATCTTGTGCTCCATGAGTCTGAGCCCCGCATCAGGCTCTGTGCTGACAGCTCAGAGCCTGGAGCCTGCTTCAGATTCTGTGTCTGTCTGTCTGTCAGTCAGTCTGTCTGTCTGTCTCTCTCTTTCTCTCTCTCTCTCTCTCAAAACTAAATAAACATTTTTAAAAATTGAAAAAGGAAAAAAAAAACACTAAAGCCACATTTGAGTAACAGAGATTAGGAGGGAGAACTCTCAGGCATTTCCTATCTGGGGTAAGCACTGGACGTTATCTCAAAGCACTGAGCTAGCATCACCCTATTGGGCTTATAATTTCTTTTTTTTTTTTTAATAGTTTATTGTCAAATTAGTTTCCACATAACACTCAGTGCTCATCCCCACAAGTGTCCTCCTCCATGCCCATCCCCCCTCCCCCCCACATCCATCAGTCCTCAGTTTTTGTCAGCATTCAAGAGTCTCTCATGGTTTTGGGGCGCCCGGGTGGCTTAGTCGGTTGAGCGGCCGACTTTCGCTTAGGTCATGATNCAATCAAAATTGCACCAGCATACTTCTCAAAACTAGAACAAACTATCCAAAAATTTGTATGGGCTTATAATTTCTATTAAGATTTGTCAGACAACAGGTGTAAACCTGAATAATGATTATACAGAAGATGAGAAGCAGACATTCTGCAAGGAACCATCCCAGCCTAAAGGTGTTTTTTCTAGCAGCCTTGCAACTGTTATATGAGTTAGCTCATTTGTACTCCTCTTGGGTACAGAGGAACACAATACTTAAATAGGAAAGACTAAGGGATCTCTGGCATTACCAACAGATTGGAGTTTCTGGGCAGATACAACAGTCAGAAAGGTTTTCCCCTTTTGCAATATATTGGGCCAAGAAAGAAAGGGAAGAAATAAGAAGCAACAGTGACAAAAAGGTATATAGCCCTAGTCCAGTAATCTTGGGAAAGCTGTCCCCTTCAGCTGTTTTCCACCTTGGTTCCTGGAAATCTTTATTTTCAGGTCATCAGTTGGTGTGCATGTCAAGTCAGAGTTTAGTGCTTTCTCCAGATGTTACACTGGATCCAAGAGCCTGTTCCTTGGAATTTGATAGCACAAGGGTTAGTTAATAGTATCTGATGGGAGCATTTCCAATGGAGTCAAAGAGTCTTTCTAGAGAGGTCTTTCCCAATAGATGAAATATCCAGTGTGCAAGGTGTGGTATTTAAGGACTTTGTCTTTTTAGAACATGCTGCAGATTCATTTACTAAACCATGAGTATTCTCAACAGAAACTATTAGGCCTCTGCAATACTGAATTATGCCCCCTTTATCAGCTCTAGATTGGAAGAAGCAGGGGCCAAGTACATTGGGCATCCTATAATTATCTAATTTATGAATTTATGGGTTCCAAACAGTGTAGGACTAAGGTTTGAGGGAGGTTCTACAAGTAGGGTGAACTTTTCTAGTAGAAGTAGTCATTACCTTTCTGCAGGGGAGACCTCAGTTTGATGAGAAAACATACAAATCATTGCCAAGACATCTTTATATCCATGAGATGGAAATAGGTAAATAATATCCATTTGCCAAATCTCAAGTGGTCCATTGGACAATTTTAAGTGTCTGGAAACAGTGCAAATAGGTTTTTCTGGATTGTACTTTAGGCCAGTGGGGTAAACAAAGTAGACACTCTTTGCAACCTTGTTAAAATATCCCCACCAGTATTCATTCAGGAAGTTTATCATTTTATGAATAGGCCAATGAGTCTCTGACAGAACTGGATTATTGTTTAGCCCAAGCCAGAGTTTTTTTTTTTTAATGTTTATTCATTTTTGAGAGAGAGAGAAAGGCAGAGAGAGAGAAGGGGACAGAGGATGTCAAGAAGGCTGTGCACTGGGTGTTATATGGAAACCAATTTGACAATAAACTAGTTAAAAAAATAAATCTAAAACCATAAAAAATAAAAATAAAATATGTAAATAGAAAAAAAAAAAAGAAGGCTGTGCACTGACAGCAGCAAGCCTGATGTAGGGCTCAAACTTATGACCTGAGCCGAAGTCTGATGCTTAACTGGCTGAGCCACCCAGACAACCCTTGTTTTTGTTTTTTAAAATGGAATCAATAGTTATTAGATTCCCAATATCATTTTTCCTTTTGAGAGGCCAATTTGGGAATCTCTAGTCATTTTTTCTAGGTTATCATTTGAGGAAACATCCCTTTGGACCATGACATAGGTTTGGTTTTTCATGCCTTTGAAAGCAGTGTTCTTTAAATAAATAGCAGCAAGGTGGTTTCCTCTAGCCTCCAGGCAATCATGTCTGGGATGCTGAGGTACCTTGAATAATGACAAAGCAACTGGCAAGAATATGGCATCTAATAATTCCTGGACACAAAGGCTATTTTTTTTTTTTGTCCCCACTGGAAAGGAAGAAGCCTCACTATTACCATGGTATTCCAAAGTCATAGTTATTGTAAAGGCATAACTTCTATCAGTATAAATATTTATAGTTTTTCCCTTGGTAAAATGTAGACCCAAGCAAAAGTGTACAATCCAGCCTGTTGGGCGAAGGTAGCCGAGAGCAAAAGTTCTGCTTCAACAACTTTGTAGGGAGCTGCAATAGAATACCCAACATATTTATCATTTTCACCTTTTAAATAAGAACCATCAGTAAGTCGCAAAAAGTCAGCATTATCCAAAGGCGTTTTCCGCAAGTTGTCGCAGGGGGTTGGGAGGTGATCTGTCAGTCATGAGGAGTGTCATCTGTAGCAGAGGGAAGAAGGGTGACATGGTTAAGATTAAGATTATTCTAGTGACAAAGAGTTAAATGAGGAGTGGTTAGCAAAAGGATTTCATAGGAGGTGAAATGAATGGCCAAAAGGTGGTGAGTGTGATGAGGACTCTGGTGGGGGGGTGGGGTGCTGGGAGGGCTTCTACTGAATGGGCGCTAGATTGCTAGAGGGATCCCATGACTAGGTCTTCAGTGGCCTTGACTAACAGGGTGGTGGCAAGAATGGCCCTGAGGCGAGGGAGATATCCTTGTGCCACAGGGTCTAACTGTTGGCTATAATAACCTATCGGTTGATAGTGATTCCACATTTAGGGGTGAGTACCCCAAGGGGGTTTCCTTTCCTTTCAGATATGAAAAGGAAAAAGAGAAGTGGATAATGAGTATGTTCAACAGCAGGGGAATTTTTCAAGCTTTCCTTTAGGGCTTTCAGGGCTAGGTTCACCCTGATCTTCCCAAACGAGATGATCAGGTTTATTGTTTTTGATGAAACATACAGGACTTGGGCCATTAGAGAGAAGTTTGGAACCCTATTTTGGCAGTAGCCAGCTAGCCCATGAAAAACTCATAAATGGCACTTAGTGTGGGGGTTAGAAAAGTTCAGGATGCCATGAAGCCCATTTGGACCTAAATATAGTCCTTGTTCTGAAACCATGTGCTCCAAATAACAAACCTAAGTTTAAGCAAACCAGTTTCTCCTTGGAGACTTTGTGTCCCCACAAGGCTAGAAATTTTTAAAAGTGGATGCTATCTTACTACAAAGAGGCCTGAGAAGAGGAGTAGAGAAACAGTCTATACATTGTCAGAAAGTAGAGCTTCCAGGTAACTTCATTATTATCTAAATATGCTTTCAAGGTTTGGAAAGAACTTTTGGTAAAATCTTTGAGCATTATTGTCAGGTGTGTTCTTTCCCTTTCCTGGTGAAGGCCTTGCTGGCCTTATCAACAGGGAAGCTTAGAAGGCACTACATGATTCTAACAAAGTATGAAGATTGGAACAGCAGGGTTATGTAAGATAACAATATTGTTTATGACTCAGACATCCTGGAAAAATCTCTATCTGTGGCCATTGGGTTTCTTCACAGGAAAAATAGGAGTATTTCAAGGACTAGGGCAGGGAGGAGGAGGCCCTGAGCCTTATAATATTCCATTGTGGGCTTGATGCCTTGAAGTGCTCCTTTTAATTAAGTAATTAATTTTATTAATTAATTCTGGGAGAGGTTTTGAGGGATATACTTGGATGTTAATAGGTGGTGCACTGTGGATTCTGCCAATATCAGTTAAAGATTTTGACCCATAATGAGAGTGAAAGCTGATCCAATCGGGACAAATTGTTAGTGTCCTCAAAGTTAGCTCCAATGCCATCAGTGAAAGAGCAAATAAAAGATGTTGAAGGGTGATTTGATTCACCTGGTTGGCTATTTGGTTGCTGCTGTCAACTTTTAAAATTACCTCCCCCTTTGGGGAGAAAGAAAATCCCGCAAGATAGTTCTCTAAGAAATCTTGATCTATGAACATGGGTGAAGGGACTAAGGAGAAAAGGATGAGGATCTTTCAGAGGGCTGGAACAAAAAGGAAAAAATGGGCTTAGAGATGGAAACCTGTTGACGTTTACTACAGAGCCCCACTATTTGAACCATTTCAATACTTTGAGGCAGGAGCTGTTTAACAACAGTGGGGTTCAGCACCAAGTGTGTAGCTCTAGTGCCAGTAACAGAGAAATTCATTCCCAATCTGGAGGGTTATTTATCCAAGCTGGTAATGAGTAAGGGTGGGGAAAAGGCCCCTTGGTTCCTTGGAGTCCCCAGATTGGGGTTTAGGAGGGCATTGGAAAGGCTGACAGCACCTGGAGTGTTTAAGTTTGTAACTATCTTTCTTCCAACATCCTGGATTTTCACAATAATGGCAGAGACCAGGAGGGGTTATGTTTTGTTTAGAGGCCTCCATTTGTTGACACTGAACAGTAAAGATTTTAGTGGACTTCCCTTTAATTGAATCCTCTAGGGTGCAGGTGAGATGATTTGCATTTTCACTAGAAGGGAAAGATCTCAGTTCGGCCCCTTAATGAACATAGAGTGGAAGGCTACCTGAGTGGATTCAACATCCATAGGAAGGCCAGAATTTTCCTTGAAAACAGCTTGGAGTCGATTGTAATAGGTAAGCACAGGTTCACTGCACTTCTGAGTATAAGCCTGGATCTTATTCCAATCAACAGGATTTGACAAAGCCCTAGGGATTACCAGGTGAAGCAGTTTAGGGATTGCTGAGCCTTCTATAACAAGGCAGGAGGCTGGTCTCTCATTTGCAGTTGTAGAGATTCTGAAAACAGAATTATCCCAATTCTCTATTTCATCCACACCAGGCTCAGCCTTCACTGACAAGCATGTGAACTAGCTGGGACAAATTGAGGAACCTGGTTAGTAAGTCTGGATGATTACATTAAATCCTTGGAAAATCTGTAAGGATCTTCAGATTCTACAGATCTGGGAAATTCTAGGAAAATCTTTGACTATGGCTCATAGTTTGACCTTAGTCCAGGGGACATAGGACATGAGGGGCCGAACATTAGAATCCTCAGTGAATTTAATTTTTAAGTTAATTATTTATTTTGAGAATGAGCACGAGTGGGGGAGAGGCAGAAAGATAGAGGGAGAGAGAGGATCCCAAGCAGGCTCCATATTCAACACAGAGTTCGATCTTACAATCATGAGATCACACCCTGAGCCAATCAATATCAAGAGTTGGATGCTTGGAGTGCCTGGTAGCTCAGTCAGTTAAGTGTTGAACTTTGGCTCAGGTCATGATCTCAGGGTTTATGAGTTTGAGTCCCACAGCAGCCTTCGGATCCTCTGTTTCTTTCTCTCTCGGCTCTTCCCCTATTGTACTCTCTCTCTCAATAATAAATAAAAACTTTTTAAAAAGAAAGAAAATTTAAAAAAATAAGAGTTGGATGCTTAACCAACTGAGCCACCCAGGTGCTCCAAAGAGGATCCAACTTTGAAAGGGTAAGCTCTAATGGGCTTGAAGGAGGAAGGAGCAGGGAGAGGTTCCAAGAAAAAGGAGAGTTCAAAGACAGAATTAGGATGAAGAATTGGACAGTATAAAGGAGGTGGAGATGAAGACAAAGGGGATGGGAGAGGGGAGAAAGGCTTGGAAAGTTTTTTATATTTCTTTTCATTATTTGTGTGCCTTGATACATTTAGAACCAAGCTCTTTGTAAAGAGTTGATTTTAGAGTCCTGAATACTTTTGGAAGCCTCGAGATACCAATTAAAATAAGCATCCAATTCAGTGTATTTCATTTTAGAGTCATGATCTTCTAACTTGGTTCTAAGAAAAGCAAGTTTGCGGAGATCAAAAGTCTGCCACAATGACGATTGGAATTCTAAATTATTTCTTGTTAAGTTGATCCAATTAGTTAAAAATGTGCATGAGATAGGACTGTAATTTTTAAATGTAAAACCAGCCATGGCCTCAGAAGGAGGACCCTCCTGACAAATTTTAACACATTAGGATACCATTACTCAAAACCAAAGGTTCTGGGGTGCTTGAGTGGCTCCATTGGTTAAGTATCAGGCTCTTGATTTCGGCTCAGGTCATGATCTCCCAGATCATGAGTTCAATCCCTGTGTCAGGGCTTGGGATTTTCTCTCTCTCCTTCATCCCTCGCTCGCTCTCTGCCCCCCTCCTGCTAGTGTGCACTCTCTCTCTCTTTCTCTCTCTCAAAATAGATAAACTTAGGGAAAATAACCCAGAGGTTCAGAAAACAAGAGTAGACTGGAAAGGGAAATGCCTTCATAAAAATGAAAACAACAAAAATCAGATCCTGAGTAAGGTCAGACCAAAAGTCAACCAAATGGAAGGATCTCAGATCCAAGAGGAGACTCACCAAACAAAAAGGAAAGAGATGACCCCCAGAAGCAGAGAGACCGCAGGAGCTCATGTGAGTACCTCACATAGTTCTGGGGGTTGTTAGTCCCTTAGCGGTTGATCTCCTTCAGGTACCTTTGTGGTTGCCATGTAATGCTGACTTTAAAAACAGAAGAGCCAGAGTGCCTGGGTGGCTCAATCCGTTAAGCATCCAACTCTTGATTTTTGGCTCAGGTTATGATCTCACTGTCCATGCAATGGAGCCCCATGTCAGGCTCCGTGTTGTCAGCATGGAGCCTACTTGGGATTCTCTCTTTCCTCTCTACTCCTCCCCTGCTTGCACTCTCTTACTGTCTCTCTCAAAATAAATAAACTTTGAAAAGAAAACAAAATAGAAGAGCCAGTTATTTTACCAGCAAAATGAGCTTATTCAGGAATAACAGAAGAATTTCTACAAGTAAACTATGACAAATCATAGACACGTTTAGAGAATGAAGATAGGGGCTTGTTTTCAAAGGGGGAAAAAACTGGGCAGGGCTGTTTTGCTGCATTCTCATTGGCTGAGCTGTTGCTGGGCAAGGAGAGATTCTTCCTTCTTCTGCTGTTCTTTGTAAAGTAAGCTTCTTCCTGTTGGAGAATGTGAGGTATGCTCCTTAGGGCAAGAGGTATTGCATAAGAACTCCCCCCTTCAGGGGTTCCAGACTGTATCTTTAATGGAGTTGAACTACACAGTTATACAGATTAAGTTAAATTATACACATCCATATTAAATTGCCCGGGTTATCTTCCATTTTAAATAATTTTTACAAGATTTTCTTTTTTTTAAAGTGTTGAAATGATGATTGAAGACCTTACCTTACAGATTTAGTTATATATGGTATTTGCTACTCATTGCAAATATATGTAACTGTAAAAAGATAAGTAGATGAGATTTTAATAAACATCTAGTGAAAGAGAAGATAAAATAAAGATTAATCAATAATAAAATAGAAGAAATGGAAATGGCAGAAAAGGTTAAAAAGGAAATAATTAAGTGATCAATAAACAACAAAACAGGTAGAACGAGAAAGTCTAAATGGTTAAAAAAAAAAAAGGCCTAAACCAGTAAGATAAAAATCAAAGTGAGGTTTGTCTCAGGTATGAAATTCACTACTTCAGTTGAGGTATACAAAAAAGAATGGTGCTTTCCCTTATATCTCTATAGGCTCAATTCAGGCTTTACTAACAGTAGAAAGCTTAAACTTGCCAATTCACTTTCATTCACTACCTTATGTTTTAAAACATAATCACTTTTGTCTAATGGCTCTGTTTATTTGGCATTCTCCCTCTGCTTCCTTTCCTTGCACCTAGGAGTGGCCTGAGACTCCAGACACTGGCATGGTGTTCTGAGATTGGGAATGCAACACCTGTGGGTGGGCCTGACTCTGCCCTCACTGGCCTCTGCCCTTTGGGCTCAGCCATGTGCTAGGTCCACTCAGCTCTCTTACAGATATTTTCTTCAGCTCCATCGTGGCTTGTAGTCCCCAAATCCACACATATTGCTGCTTCTTTGTCCAAACTGTGAACCTCTTCCATTTGTAGCCTTCTCTCAACCTACCTCTATGTCCTTCTTCAGGGAAAATGACAATTCCAGAGGCTTATCTGTGCCACCTGGGTATGCGTGGGCCTCTACGGGGCTGCTGTCAGGTCTGCTTTCCCAGACACTGTCCTCAGTATTGCTAATTCATTAATCTGAATCAGGCTGGACTTGGGGCTTCTCTAGGGTCCTTTTCCCTTTCCTCAGGCCACATCTGGGAAAAGAGGTACAAAACTCCTCTGTTCTGGAGCTCCCTAAACTCATCAGAAATGTTTCATCAACCCCAAAATATTGGGGCTCAGCATACAGAGGAAGCAGCCTGGCTCCAGACTCTTCTCAGAAATTGTGCATCTCAGTTCATGTCCTTTTCACATGTCCCTTTTCAGCCACAGGTTGAATTCTCATCTTCTTTTGGGAAGGGAAATAACTCCTTTGGGGAGGAAAAACACAGCTCTGCTGCCCCTCCCAAATTAAAGCACAAAAAATTACTTCTGGTTCTTGACAAGTAGCAGACTAGCTTAGGTGCTGGTCTCCTTCAAACCTATTTCTGGGGGTGCCTCAGGGAGGAGGAAAGTCTATGGAGGTAAAGAAAAAAAAAAAGAAAAGAAAATATTAAATGAATAAAGTAAATAAAAATAAATGAATAAAATAGGAAATGAATAGAAAATGAGTAAATGAATAAAGTAAGGGAAAATTTGAGTGAAACCCTTCATGGACAGTTACAAGGGTAATGTAGCCTGGTATATGGGGGATAAGAACAGAAAGTCTAGTTGGATATAGGCTGACATCCAAACCCTGAATATTTCTCCTCTCCTTGTGTTTCTTGAAGCCCAGGGGAGTAGAACAAGGGAGAAAACTTTAAATAGAAGCTTTAAAGCTTCTTGGGGTAGAAGACTAAGTGGGGGTTCCTGAGCAATTGCCTCATGAAGGGAAAAGTCGGAATGGTAATTCCCATCTATGGCACCATAGGCTCTGATATCTACCCTTAAACCTACCCTATAACCTACGTCTAAACCTTGCCTCTTAAACCTACTAGAAGGACACAGACTAAGGCAATCAGCCCATCTCCTGGAGCATGTTGCTAATCATGGCAGCTATGAGGATGACTGTAAGTTGTCTACTAATACCATTTTAAAATTTTTCCTAAGTTAAAAAAATATGATCCATTTTTAGTTGGACACATGATTAACCCAGAATAAAAACTATGTTTCTCAGGCTTCTTTGCAGCTAATTATGTCCATGTGACACAGAATATTTTTTAACAACTAGATGCTAATACATTTGAAACTTATAAAAGTGAGTTTCTGGGAAAAATGGAAAATACTAATCTTGTCACAAAAAGATAACTTGAGGGGTACCTGGGTGGCTCAGTTGGTTGAGCAGTTGACTCTTGATTTCTGCGTAGGTCATGATCTTGCAGTTCATGGGTTGGAGCCCTGAGTTGGTCTCTGTGCTGACAGCGAGAAGTCTGCTTGGGATTCTCTCTCTCTCTCTCCCTCTCTCTCTCTCTCTCTGCCCCTGCCCTGCTCATACTCACTCAGATTCTCTCTTTCTCTCAAAATAGACAAATGAACTTAAAAAAAAAAGATAACTTGAACAGGCTAATAATCACAAAAGAAATTAAAATGATAATCATCAGAGATCACCCTAAAAGATGTAGATTCAGAGGGAAGTATAGATGAATTCTACTAAACTTTCAGGGAATAGATAATACTTGTTAAATGCAAGTTGTTTCAAAAAAAAATAGAAAAAGATGCCTGAACTCTTTTTCTTTTCATAAAGTTAGTTTAACCTTGCTTCCAAAATTGAATAAGAGAAGGAAAAGGCTCATTTCACTTATTAACAAAGACATAAAATCATAAACTATTAACTAATCAAATCTAAATATATTATCAAGTAGTTTCTTTCAGGAATGTAGGACATTCTAAAATCTGACAAAACTAATAATGTAACTTATCACTTCAATGAAATGAAACAGTCATGTGATTTTTTTCTCTTTTAATAGACGTAGAAAGAGCATTTTATAAGTTCAACGCCTAAAATAATTTAAAAATAAACTCTAAGGAAACAAGAAGTAGATGAGAGCTATCTTAATTTCATGAAGTCTATACACCAAAAACTAATGGTAATCAATTTTCTAAGTGTAGAAAAGTTAGACACATTCCTTTTTTGATCAAGAAGCAAAAAGGGGTTTGGGGATTATCACATTACTATTATTTTATTGTCATAATATTAGATGTTCTGGCCATTACAGTAAGTCAATCAATCCATTGATTAATCAATCAAATGAAATACATAAGAATTAAAAAGAGAAATACGGTGTCATTAATGGTATATTAAACAATTCTGTACAAACAGAATCCAGGAGAATTGACTGACATGTTATTGAAATTAATGGTGGAATTCATCAAAGTTATTCGATAAAAGATTCTTATGCAAAAATCAGTTACATTCCTTTATACCAATAAGTTAGCTCTATGTAATCTTTTCCTTTAATTTTTACTTGAAGTATAGTTGATATATAATATGACATTAGTTTCAGGTGTATAACAGTGATTTGAAAATTATATACATTACAAAATACCACAATAAGTATAGTAATCCTCTGTTACTATACAAATTATAAAATTACTGACTATATTCCCTATTCTATACTTTTCATTCCTGTGATTTGTTTATCAATGTAAATTTTAAAAATATTTTTAATGTTTATTTATTTTTGAGAGAGAGAGTGAAAGAGAGATTTCAAGAAGGAGACAGAATTCAAAGCAGGCTGGCTCCAAGCTATCAGCACAGAGCCCAAAGCGGGGCTTGAACTCAGAAACCATGAGATCACGACTCGAGCTAAAGTTGGACGCTTAACTGCCTGAACCAACCAGGCACCCCTATCAATGTAAATTTTTAAAATAAAACCTCATTTTTTGAGGGCTGTCAGAAACCCAAAAAGTCAAAGAACAAACATAATTGAATATGTACAAGATATGTTCAGTGTTTTGACATTTTATCAAAAGGAATTAAAGAAGACCTAAATAGATGGAAATATTTAAACCTTTTGTGGCTAGGTAGATTCAATATAAAAAGGTTGACTTTTGCTGAATTAACCCATGATGTAAATAAAAATCTTGGATTTATGAGTGTTAATACAATAAAAATGCCATTTTTTGTGGAACCAAATAAGCTGACTTTGATTTAGTACAAAAGAGCAAAGGGCCAAAAAGAGTTGAGAAAAATTTTAAAGATGAACAAGCAGGGAGACATGCCTTATCAGATGTCAATATTTATAATGAAGTTAGGTAATTAAAACTGTGTGATATAAATGCAGAAATAGACCCATGGAATAATGGGACAGCCTAGAGAGTTCTCAAACGGGTCTATGGACATAAGAAAGCTTTCTAAATAAATAAAAGAGATGGTAATACAGATCAGGAGATCAACTATGTGCAAAATGGTCCTGGGGAAAATTGTAAACCATGTGGAAGAAAAATACAAGTAGGGCACCACATCTCACCAGACACAAATGTGACTTCAGGTAATTTAGACCTGAATGTCCAAAGCAAAATTTTAACTCCTTGGAGAAAACTTTAATAGAATTTCTTTATATCCGAGCATAAAAATATTTTTTAGGTAAGGAAAAATAAATGTAACCATAAGGAAAAGATTGGAAATGTTAACTAGATTTAAAAAAAAAAATCTGTATTATAAAAGATAGCATGGAGGAAATAAGCCACAGACTGAATGAAGCTATTTACAGTGCAAGTGATAGACAAAGGATTGGTATTTAATAAGTAAAGGATTCCTGAAAAGACAAAAGTAACATATAACACAATATAGAAATGACAAAGGGTAATTCATTGAAAACTTTAAAAAGGGGTTTAACTTTAAGAGTAATCAAGGAAATGTAAGTGAAAACCACAGTGAGGTTCCATTTCACACCTATCATATTAATAAAGTTTTAAGGTTTAAGTTCTCTAGCAGGTGGGAACAATATGGGTTAACACTGCCGGGGCAGGAGTGGGGAGGAGATATCAGAATCACTTCTTAGAGCAGTTTGGCAAAATATAGCAAAGTTGAGAATGTGTCTTCCCTATAATGCCACAATTTTGCCTCAAGATGTATACCCTAGAAACTTGTACAGGTTCTCAAGAAGGCATGTACAGGACCCTCATGGCAGCATTATTTACAGTGGCAAATAACTGGAAATCTCATTGATGTCTATGAACAGAAGAATAGATAAATAAGTGGTGGGTTTCACACTCATTCCTTGGCCATATGATCTAGAGCTTTACCCTCTGTATCTTTGTTTCTTTACTGAATGAGGAGGATCACAATAGTACCTATCTGAGTAGAAAAGATTTTTAGTATAAAATGAGTCTGTATTGTAAAATACTTAGAACAGTGTCAAGAACAAAATAAAATCAATTAATAGCAGCAGCAGAGAAGTGGGCAGAAGTGGCAGGGACTGCAATTCCCAGGGAGGAAAGCAAAATTTCATCAAGAAGATCCAGGCTGAAACTGAGAAAACGAAAGGCTCTAAAGGACAAAGTAGCACAGACCAACATGAAAGATAAACAGGGTCGAAGGCTCAAAAGCAGAAAGAAATTAATTTGTGTGAAACCAAGGCTGTTGACAATGAGTTTGGGCTGGAATTCCCACTCGAATGGCTTTGGGGAGTTTATTTATAGACAGAACATCTGGAAAGAATTGCTTTTTTTTAATTTAAATATTTTAATGTTTTTTTTTTAATTTTTGAGAGATTGACAGAGTGGGAGTGGGAGGGGGCAGAGAGAGAGAGAGAGAGAGAGAGAGAAAGAGATAGAATCGGAAGCAGGCTGCAGGCGCTGAGCTGTCAGCACCGAACCCATAGGAATCTTGTACTCCAAACCAGGAGATCATGACATGAGCTGAAGTTGTAGGCTTAATTGCTCAACAGACTGAGGTACCTATGTGCCCCTTGGAGGGAATTGCTTCTTAAATAATGAAATCCTTTGTCTTTCTATCTGGAAATTGAGATCCATCTCTTCTCCTCATTTCTGTTCATCTCCTTTTTCTCTGGCTGTTGTTGTTGTTGTTGTTGTTGTTGTTGTTTGAGAGAGAGAGAGAGCAAGTGCAAGTGAGCAACAAGCAAAGAGAGAGAGAGAATCCCAGGATGGGCAGAGAGAGGGGGAGAGAGAGAGAGAGAGAGAGAGAGAGAGAGAGAGAGAACTGGGGCTCATCCAAAGCAGGACTCCAACTCAGGAACCATGAGACCATAACCTGAGCCAAAGTCAGATGCTTAATGACTGAGCCTCTGAGGAATCCCTGTCTTTCTTTTACTTGGAGAAAACTTTATATATGTTCTGCCACTCAGCATGGACAAATGTTAATATTTTATCATACTTCCTTCAAATATTTTTAATCAAAAAGAACTACACACACACACAAAAAAAGAATTACAAATAAAGCTGTCCCTCTCCTCAGTCCCATTCATCTCCCTCTCTGCCCAAGCACATCTATATCATGAATTTGGTGTAGATTCTTCTCATCCACACTTAAAAAAATTTTATTACTATACATATGTCTGCTCATAAACAATATAATGTATTGCTTTGCGTGTTTTAAAAATAGAGAAAATATGTCATACTGTGCAAATTGTTGGGCAACTTGCTTTCGTCAAGTTTGTTCCTTTTAACTGTAGTATCCCATCATATAGTAATGCCACATTTTATTTATTCATTCTTTTCTTGATTTATGCTGTGTTTTCCAACTTTTTACCATTCTGAACAATGCCACAGTGAACATCTTGATATCCAGTTATTCTTAGCAATGAAACGATAGCTTCTAGAGTAAAAGAGATAATAAATGATAATTCTGATCTTTTTGTGGATTTTATGGTAAAGGACTAACATGCATCCAAAATTTTATTATGCACGAGTTAGATGTGCCCAGATTCAATTGGTTTGTTGGTCCTAGTAAGATATCTATCTTGGCAGAATTCTCTAGTATGTAAGAATGCAAGCTTGAGATCCAAACTGCCTGGGTTTAAATCTTGTCTCACCTTCCAATTAACTGAAGCTCATTGGGTAGTCAGAAAACTCTTTCCCCTTCTAACGTCAGCTAAAGAGTGGACTCAGGTCAGTTTTTGTTGACCATCAGTACCTTTGAACATTTTCCCAATGTTTAGGCAGGGAAGTCCCCCATTGATTCCCTATTTCCCCCTCCAGAAGTTGGGTCATAGTCATAGTCATAGTCATGGACCTCAGATCCATCAGTCAGATGCCAGAGCTTGGATCCTGAAGAAATGGAGGTGTTCATTCTGGCAAGGTTGAGGGGGGGCTGTTTCTTGTTTTCAGAGGGGTTATCTAGGCCTGTTGTCTACCATCAGTAGTCTTGGTGAAGTGAGCTTCATTTAGCCCAGGATGGCAGTATCCGTGGTGAGCTCTGCAGTGTGACCTGGGGGCCTGGTTCCTGGTGATGTTGCCTCCAAACCTCGTTTCCCTGGCCATCAAAGAAACTTCAAATCCTTTAATAAATTATTTTTCTACTTAAATTGATCAGAGTTGCTTTCAGTTTTTTGCAATTAAGACTCCTCTCTAAAAAGAGGGTAGATTCCGCAGAAGACTGTCTGATCTTCCCATTTTATTATGCAAGGAGGCACTGGCACTTTTTTTTTCTCAGGATGTCTTGGCATCAGGGGTGAGCTAGAAGAGTTCAAGTCCAGGGGCGCCTGGGTGGCTTAGTCGGTTAAGCGTCTGACTTTCGCTTAGGTCATGATCTCGCGGTTCGTGGGTTCGGGCCCCGCGTCGGGCTCTGTGCTGACTGCCAGCTCAGAGCCTGGAGCCTGTTTCGGAGTCTGTGACTCCCTCTCTCTCTGACCCTCCCCTGCTCACGCTGTCTCTCTCTCTCTCTCCTAGAAATAAATAAAACATTTAAAAAAAAAATTAAAAAAAAAAAGTTCAAGTCCAAATTCAGGTGGCCCCTAGATACCTTGTTTGTCTAACATTCAGGTTTGACAGTGTTCACCAGGTTAAATTGTCCTTCTTATTAAACACACACACACACACATACACACACACACAAACACACACCTATTTTCTCTTCTGTGATTTGGCTTCTGTGGCCCTTTCCAATCTCAATCAACTATATCAAATGCATCTATATATTATTTAAATTACAATACTCTAATTGCAGAGAGAGATTAGATTCTCTTGCAGTAGAGCTTCTAGGCTCCAGAGAGATTAGAGGAGGGGGTTAGATTCCTGTTTAACTCTATTTGAGTATCTCATGACGATTAAGGAGTCTTTCATTAAAGGTCACTATGACCATGAGATCTAGAACTACCTAAGTCTTCTTTTGACCATAGCTACCCCTCCTTGTGGTTTCTAAAGGAAGTATATATACAAGGAAATGTAGCAAGAAAAGGAAAGTCACACTTTAATTTTTGTGTGTCTTTAGTCTCTAGTCCCAGAGAATTCTGGTAAGGTGGGCTGCTTTGTGGAGCTCTCCTTTTATATAAACTGTCAGGCAATATTGCCTCAGACCAAAGAAGCTATGAGTTCTTCTTTCTTCCACCCATTACTTCCTTCTCCACCATCCCCCATGACACCCCTGGGCATCTCGGAGACTGATCCAACACCCACCTGCCAGCAACTGATTAGATGACACCACAGAGAGAATGGCATCCATGTGCTTCCCCACAGCATGGAGCTGAGCAAGGCCACGCGGGGCCGTAGACCTGGCCCAGCCATGTGGAAGGATGGAGCAGAGAGAGCTAAGTTGATTTCCTTCCATGCGGGAACAGACTCTGACTTAGGACTCCAGCCAAGATGAAAGAGATGTTTAAAGAAAGCCATACCCCATATAGGTGTTTAAACCTTGTGACCGTACCTATTAGAAAACTAGGTCAAGGGGCTCCTGGCTGGCTCAGTCGGAAGAGAATACAACTCTTGATCTCAGGGTTGTGAGTTTGATCCCTATGTTAGGAGTAGAGAATACTTTAAATAAATACGCTTTATAGGAAAAAAAGAAAAAAAATTCAAAAAGAAAAAAAAGAAAAAAAATTCAAAAAGAAAACGAGGTCAAAACATTGACCTCTGACAGCTGACCAAACCAGATCAATATTCATTCTCCCTGGGGTACAAGAAAAAAGGGAGAGGAGCTAGGAGAAGAGGAGCTTTGCGAACTTTTCTGCCCAAGCCAGATACACATAGAGGCGTTACCAGTTCCCAGATCCTTGTAGGGTTGAGTCCTAGCTTCTTCTCAACTTAGGATATCTGTTATAATGGTAGAGTTAAATCTCTCACCCCAAACTAGCCCAGAAATCTTCAGGGCAGAGAAAACAGAATATGCTTTTAGGGACATTATAAGAAAAGGTAAAGAATGTCAGGAGTTTGGGTTTTAGTTAAATTCTATTTAAGGGAGTGGGGGGTCAGTGAACAGCTCTTTCATTCCTCTTTCTACATGGCAGTGAGTTGAAGTAACTATAATGTGTTTACATTTATAAATAACTACCCATAAAATCACATTAAGATAGGAAAATCAGTCTTAAAACATTTTTAAAAATGACCCCTTCATGTCATCTCAGGATCATATTTTCAAGACTTGGGACCGTTCTTACTAGCTAGCTCTTTCAAGTCCCCTAGGATTTAGACCACGAGATTCAAAATTATAACTAATGACCTGGTAGTAATTTATAACCCTGTGGCTAGACTAATTAAGTTGTCAATCTCTAGACTGGCAGTGATATAAATTCATGAGTGTTACAATAATTGTAAAATAATTTTAAGATAATAAAGAATAATTTTTATTTAACATTTACTAACACCTGTGGTCCTTGTTTTTCAGAATGTCAGAATTTTCCTTATGTTTATTTTGTGGGGTTCCCCTCCCCAGGTTTTTAAAATAGATTTAAGTTTTAGAGCAATTTTAGGGCACAGCAAAATCGAGTGGAAAGCACAGATTTCCAATATATCCCCTCGCCTCTATACCTGCACAGCTTCCCCTCCTATCAACATCCCCACCAGAGTGATGCATTGTCCTTATGTTTTTCTGCTTCTCAAGATTATGAATCAATCAGGTTTGATCTTTTAAAGGCTTTGCCAGCTAGCTGGATCATCTTCATCAACTAGATGGCAACTTTCATTGATGCCTCCATGTTATTTTCCTATATTGATTGAAGCCTTCTTGTACTGAATGAGTATCTTTTAACCCAGCCAGTTATGGCCCACCTGACTCTTGTAAGGAGGAGAAAGTCAGAAATCCCTGACTAGGATTTCCCAAAAGGTAGGGGGTGGAAAAAGGACAGATGTGGTAACCATAAGGCAGAGGTTGAACCACTCTCTCCTCTACCACAAAAATTGCTTTGGGGGGAATATTAGTGTCATATAATTCTTCAGATAAAAGAGTCTTATGAAGTTTGTAAAAAACTGCATACAGTCTACCTCTCTTGGGGACTTATAATGCATAGTAAAGGCTTTGAGAAACCATCAGGTAGAAGAATCTTGTTTAATTTTCTCTAACCCAACACTACCTAAATTTATTTGAATATAGGGGGTACTTTTTCTCAAATAATCCTATTACATTAACATTTTATAGAATTTGTTTTCCATTAAAAAAAAACAGTTGGGAAAGTACTGATCCGTATTTGGCATGATGTTATCCAAGATGAAGCAAAAGGCAATATTACAGAGAGAGGCATAAGGCTAGAGAAAGTCAAAGTTCATGGGAGACTTTGTTTGTTTTAATAAAGAATAGAAGAGTGAACATGTTTATAGGCTGGGAAAGGAGCCTAAAGAGATGATAAGATGGAAGGGGCAGGAAAAGGGGTACTCTGTAGAGCCTAGTAAGGACTCTAATATTCCCAGCAGTCAAATGAGATAATTATTACTATTGCACATTACTATTGCAGATTAGAAAATGGAGGTTGAGTAAGTTGCCCAGGGTCACACAGCTGGTTAATGGCAGAGGTGGGCTTCAAGGTCAGATGTGATCCTACAGGCTGTGCTCTCTCCACTGGGTCATGCTCTCGTCCAAGTCCTGGTGATTTTGTTTTCTACATATCTTTCCAAAATTTCCTCTTCTTTCCATCCTCCCACTGGAATACCAGGAGATGATGAGTCATGTTTTGAGGCATTTAGAATTATGACCACAGGAAACAAGCTTCATTTCTTTCTTCCATGTTATCACACATATCCCTTCCCCCTGCCTCTGAACGCTCTCACATCACTTTCCCAACCCTCTTCTCTGCCTCCAGCTCTTCTCCATATGATGAACACATCATAATCATATATGTACACATACATTAAATATACACATGGGAAATACATATATATTTTACCATGTATACAAGATATATATTATATATCTTTTTACAGGCATAAATATATGAAATATACATGTTATTAATCTGTGATGTAATTATTTGAGCAATTTTTCCCCACCCATTGCATTTCCCCCACCTAAAGTCATAATTCTTGTCTTATGAATTTATGGTCAGCTGTCAGGGGGAAAAATATAGTGGTTGCAAAATGAAGATAATGACTTTGAGTGAGGCTTCTAAACTTTTAACTAGAATATTTGGTTATTTTGCTACTACTTCACACTCCATTTTTACAGTTCTGAAGCTTTAGTAAAATTTTATTAGCCTTCTGGGAGGCGATGGGTTAATTAGAAATGTGGACAAGGAGGAACTAGTCAATGTAATTTATTTAGATCTTCAAAATGCTTTTAAAACAAATACTGTATTAAAAATATAATTATAAAATGATATAAATATTGTGTTATGAAGTGAATGTTGGCTCAAAAATAAGCTCTGGTAGTGCATGGATATTTTTAACATCAATAGCTGTAAAAATTTTAATAACATCTGTTTCCTCAGCTACATGAATGTTTTAAAGTACATTCAGTAATGAAAATAATGTTATTTCCAGAATATGCCTACAAGCTTAATTAAAAATAAGGGTACTTTCAGGACATGGGAGATCTGATCTTTTCTCCAGAATCTCATCCTGTACAGGGCAAAATGTTTTAGTGTTGTTACCATTGTCAGTAGTAAGCAAATCCACAAGTGACCTTGATCCATTATTACCAGGTCTTAGAATTAGATCTTATTTTTACTTCCTTTACCGATACTGCTTTCTCTTCTATCAGTCTCCTGTTTATTTATTTTTCCCTATTGATGTGTTGAGGTTTTAAAAATTCTTTTAAAATATTTGAAAAAAATTAATCTGCATTGTATATCCTAAGATAATTTAGGGATGGATCTAAATATTTTCATTTCTCCATGTTAGCATCAGTTTATATGTTGTCATCAGCAAAGTTTTGTTGGTTTCTTTTTGTTATATTTTCATATTCATAAATGGGCATGAGAATATAGTCAGTGGGCTGTCCAGTTAGAGTGGTCTTAAGTAAACAGCAATGTCTTTTATATATTAATGAGACTGTGATTTATATTAACTCACAAGACCAGAAATATGAAAGGATAATTTGGTGAAAATGTCTTTCTGGTAGGTATATGCCTTGATGAAAAAACACCATCACTATACAGCAACTGGACACTCACAACTCAAGTGCCCCACCAGCTCTCTGGGAGAGGAAGACATCATCTTTGTTTTCACAAAACTTATGATTTATTTGGGAAGACAGAACTACCACATAAAGAACACAAGGGAATTGTGCAAGGGGTTATGTGATTCAGAGTTACCCTGTGGAACATACAGAACAGTTCTGACACAAAATTTTGGCATTTGCTCAGCTTTATTTCTCTCAAGTCCTTATTTCTCTGCTCCTTTCCTCCTCCCTGGGTCTTCCTCTTAATTTCCCAGACAGCCAGAGTGTACCCTCTCATTGTGTTCTTGCCACATCTGAGTTCAACTACCTATGTATTGCATTCAAGATGCCATCAGTTATAAAGTATACCATAATTCTTTGTATCCTGTGAAAAATTGATGCCGATAAAGTTATACCACAGTGCTTTATTATCATTTGAAAATGGAAATCATTTAGAATTACACTTGGTTTTTTTACACATAGTACTTTTTTGCATATAGAAAAAGGAAAATAAAGTTAGTTAAATGGTTAAATCATTAAGCTTTTCCCAAATCTTCACAACTTCCAATAAAATAATGTTAGTAAAGTGATTTGTATTGAGTTACAAAGACTGGTCTTAGATTCCATTTTATTTTAAATTAACACACTTCTTATTCAACTTTAACTCAACACACCTACATATTTATTGAACATCACTACATATCTTGTCCTACAGAGGATCAGAGAAGTGCAGATAAATAAAGAGGATAAGATTTGAAATGGCCACTGTAGGATGGATGAAATTACACATTTTGGGGGTAGAATGCAGAGATGGGAAAGTTGAAAAAATAAACCTGTGATGTTTGATTATTCAGGTGTAAATGAGATATTACAAGAACCAGTTTTAGATCAGAAAGAGTTCACTCAAGAATAAGTAAAATCAAAAACATGGGAACTCAGTGTTATCCATTAAAACTACCTATTAATACTAAAAAAATCCAAACTGAAATAAGCTCCTAACCACAGGTGATGGAGGAAAGAATAAAAGAATAGAAGCTAGAAGGTGGAGTATTCTACAGATATGTGAAAATGGAATCATTTAGTATCAAGTACAAACGTGAGATGCAAAATTACACATATAGTGTTACTACAACAATAAAAAATATATTTGTTTGTAATCCAAATTGCATGAAGAATCTAGGTAGGGTTATGTATGCTTCTCCCTTGTAGATTTTCTTTAATACTATTCTTATATCCTCCTTTTTTTTTTGACTCCTGACTTGTGTTGGTTTTGATGACATTGGCCATGATTCTTATTATAGTCCCCTGTGTGTATCTTTTTCTCTAAGATTTTCTCTTATCATTGGTTTTCCAACAGTGTAATTACAATATGTCTTGGAGCGGTTTTCTTTGTGATTATCCTTCTTAATGTTTGTTAAATATCTTTGACCTGTGTGTTAATATTTTCCCTAAAATTTGGCATTTCTCCAACTATTTTCTTCCTCCCCACACTTCCTAGTACACACAACTACACATATGCTACATCACTAAGTGTTCTTCAAAAGGTCACTGAACCCTTGTTCATTTTTTTAAATTAATAAACAATTTTTAGAGCACTTTTAGGTTTCCAGAAAAACTGAATAGAAAGAGCAGAGCATTCCCATAAACTCCCCTCATTCATGCATACAGCTTCAAGTATTATTGATATCTTGCATTATTATCTTGCATTTTTGTCAGGGCAGCTTTGATGGTAGTGGATGGAAGCAGGGAGAGAGGGACTGGATCCAGATAATCCAGTTTGTGGCAGATTGAAGAGTTAATGGGACTTAAGGAAGCAAAGACAGGGATAGATAAAGTTTTCAGGAGGCTTGACTCTAAAGGGAAAGAGAAGGTGGTAAAGTAAAATGTAGGTCGATTTTTTTAAGACAAGAAAATCAAAGCACATATTTAATGCTGACAGGAAACACCAGCAGAACAGACATCTTAAAGACAGAGAAGCAAAGTGCTGATGTCCAAAGGAAAGCTTCTGAGGAGGCAGGAGGGAATGGAAACAGAAATGAAAAATTAGCTTTATAGAAGCAAATGCCTCTGCCAAGCTGGTGGAAGGGAAAGCACCTCTACAGATGTGCAAATTTGATTGTTGGGGCTCACCGACTTGGAGTACGTTCCATTTGACAGCATTCAGTGGAAGCTGAGTTCATTTACTGAGAATAACTGGTGTGTGTGTGGGGGGTGACCAGGGATTTTAGAGTAGGTGCTGAGGTTTAAAATAAGTTTTGTGGAGAACAGGAAAAAAAGCTAAGAGACTCTGAATAGACTCTAAGAAGCAAAGAGGCTCTAAGAAGGAAATAGCATTGAGGCTCCGGCAAAGGTTATAGAAAAACATTCTACCAATGCACCAATCTGTGCAACGGGATGATTTTCTTTAGCTATGCTCAAGATACTGGCTGTTTGTTATTCTTCTGTCTACAAAATACATTTTTTAAAAAGCTTAAAAGAAAGAATTTGTTATTATTGTGCTCTATTGGTTTGGAGGTCTTCAGGTCAGATAATCACCTTTTGGGATTCTGACCTGTTCCTGACAGGTCTAACTAGGAAACTCTTTGTTCTCTTCAGCTTCAAAGATGATCTACTGATTTAGCTTTGATTCATACCAAATGCCTTAATTAATCCTATTTTTCCTCATCCTACTCCATAGCATCTTGATCTATAAATACTGATCTTGCATATTAATACTTTGCTACCGCCACGTGGCTTTCAACCAGATTTGGTTGCTGGGTCTTCCCTACAACAACCAAGGTCAAGGGGTCATGATGTGGAGTGGCCTTGAGGAGACATGCCAGACTTTTATGCCAATGGGATCAATCTCAGAGCAATTGGGTGTGTTCCCAGTAGCTCAAGCTCTATTAAATCAGTCTCAATTATGCTTTTCCCTGGGCAGTGACAATTAGGAGTTTATCCTTTACTATATAAGGATTTTAAATGTGTATATATACTGATGTCAGTGATGAGAAAGATGATTCACTAATAGTTCCCAAATGGGCAAAGCCAATCAAAATCTTCCCTAATCCCAAACCTCAAAAGCCTCCCAGTGCCTTCATAATTGGTGGTCCTATGAAGATATAGCCAGTGTTGTTTTTTTTCCACTGGGGTCAAGGGGAAAAAACACAATTATTCCCAGGAAAGGGCTTTATCATATCTAAACAAATTATGGAAGCAATGGCTAATAGTTTTTCCCTAGAATCATATCTATGGTATCTACAAAATATAAATGTCAGTAAAGATGGTAATCTAGATATGGGATAATTATCTTTTCCCCATTAATATTAGAAAAAATACCTTCTAAATTCTGATTTATTTCAGGAGATGCTAGCCTAATTATCCGTTTATAGGCCAGAGGCTGCCTTTGTAATTTCAATAAAATGAGTTATTTTCTCCCTTCTTTTGGAACATAAATGGGAGGAGCAAATAGCGATCATTGAGTTTTTCTTTTTTTTTTTTAATATTTTTTATTTATTTCTGAGAGAGAGAGAGAGAGAAAGACAGCATGAGCAGGGGAGAGTCAGAGAGAGGGAGATACAGAATCTGAAACAGGCTCCAGGCTCTGAGCTAGCTGTCAGCACAGAGCCCGATGTGGGGCTCGAACCCACGAACTGTGAGATCATGACCTGAGCTGAAGTCAGATGCTTAACCAACTGAGCCACCCAGGCGCCCTGAGTTTTTCTTAAGTAAGCCACACACAGATTTGTGTGTACCTTTCCCAAAAGACAAATCATACATATTGCACTAAAGAGAGAAAACTGAATGCTTAAGAAATACCTATGAGATGTATTGCTTTTTCCCAAATTTAAGATATTTTAGAGAGAGCCTGCCCATTGAGTTGGCCTCAAATGAACTGATGAAGTTATGATCAGATGTGTCCATGGGAGGAAACAGAAGGCATAAGTTCTCCCCACTTGGTATCACTCCTGGAGTTTGTATTATAGGCAAAGTCATCTGTGTTTATCCTTCTTTCCAGTCAAATACTCTCATCTTGCTAGCAGTGACCTGCAGTTAGCATGGTCTTAGGTAGAGATAAAAAGAGTAGTAGGGAAACCTTTTGACTCGTGTCTTGGTACCCTGAAACTCTCACCTCAATACCTATATAAAAGTGGGGCATTTCTGAGGTTATCCTGGTCCCTAACCAGCAGCAGCATCACCTGCACACTTGGATGCATATTCTCAGCACCACCCCTGACCTACTAAATCAGGAAGTCTGGAGATAGGGCCGAGTTATCTGTGCTTTAAGAAGTTCTCCAGGTGATTCTGGTGTATGCAAACATTTGAGAATCACTGATAGGGGAAAAAAAAAAAAAAAAAGGCCTAGCCCAGAAGGAGTGGGCCTTAGAGAAGGAGTCCTTAGAGAGCATAGAGACTGACAGAAGAAAAGGGGTTGTTGTCAGCACTGAGGTTCCTAGAGGTGGGAGCTGGGAAGGACCCAGACACATGAGAAGACAGACCGGTCTTGGCAGGGAGAGATATCACCCTCTCTGAGAAAGGAGATTTGGGAATAGAATTTAAATAAATTAAAAAAAAATTTAACTAGTTTTTTAAATTTTTTAATTTTGAGAGAGAGAATCCCAAGCAGGCTCTGCAGTGTCAGCATGGAGCCTGATGCAGGGCTCAAACCCACAAACCATGATATCATGACCTGAGCTGAAAATGAAGCGCCCAATGCTAACTGACTAAGCCACCCAGGCACTCCCAGAATTTTTTTTAAAGTCTGGAAGTATAAGGGAAGAAAGTTAAGGACTTCATACTTGACCACTTCTATGTTCTTGAAGAAGTAGGTGAGCAGATGAGGAATGGAGTGGAGTTGGAGGCTCGTGTATATTTTTGAATAGCTGGTGTAGACTTTTGAAAAGCGATAATAATATCAACAATCTGCCTGGCTCAACAGGGAAATGTAAATTAAAACCACAAAGAGATACCACTACTCACCTATCAGAATGGCTAAAATAAACAACAAAGCAACAGCTATAGCAAGTGCTGTAACAAGGAGACAGAGAAACTCTCATACATGGATACTTGGAATGCAAAATAGTACAGCCACTTTGGAAAGTAGTTTGACAGTTGTGGTTTTTTTTTTTAAAGCTAAACACATATAGGGGCACCTGGGTGGCTCAGTCGGTTAAGCAGCCGACTTCAACTCAGGTCATGAGCTTGCAGTTTGTGAGTTCAGGCCCTGCATCAGGCTCTGTGCTAATAGCTCAGAGCCCGGAGCCTGCTTCAGATTCTGTGTCTCCCTCTCTCTCTGCCCCTCCCCTGTTCATGCTCTCTCTGTCTTTCAAAAATAAATAAAGATTTAAAAATATTTTAAAAAATAAAATAAAGTTAAATATGTACTTACAATACAACCTACCAGTTCTACTCCTAAGGTATTTACCTGAGTGTAATGAAAGCCTATGTTCACACAAAAACCTAAACAGTACTTTATTCATAATGGCCCCAAACTGGAAACAAAAACCCAAATACCCATCAAATGGGGAAGAGATAAACAAACTGTGGTACATCCAGATAATGGACTATTACTCAGCAATAAAAAAGAGATGAATTACTACTATTTACAACAACACAAATGAATTTCAGTGCTAAGTGAGAAGAAGCCAGACTCAAAAGGCTGTGTGATTCCCTTTTTATGGCATTAGGGAAAAGGTGAAACTATTGTGATATGAACAGGTCAATGTTAGTCAGTGATTAAATTTTGGAAGGACTTGACTACAAAAGGGTAGCATGGGGGAATTTTGTTTGCAGCGGTAGAACTATTCTATATCCTGACTGTCATGGTGGATACACAGTTTTATACAGTTGTCAAAATCTGTAGGACTGAACATCAATGATAATACATGTTACTATACATGAAAGAAAGAGAACCTCCCTGGAATGGCCCTTCAACTGTTATAAAACAGGATTTGACTCTTTAGAGAGTATCATTCTTTCATAGCCCAGTTCAAATGTTCTCTCTCTAATGAAATGTTTTCCAACTTACCTTTTTATCTCTGTTTTTATCATCTTAGCAACTTTCTTCTCCCTCCACCAAAAGTAAATGTGTCAACATAAGAGAAGGGAATATGCTGAGAGTCATTATCTTGTTGCTACGCCTAGAACCTGCTTTCGAACCTTACACGCAGGACACTCCTGTTGTCATTGTCAAAATGAATGAATACGTAGGTATTTTGTCTGTCTTCAAAACATTTTATTAAGGAAATATTCAACTATATGAAAACAGAATGAAAGACGTATAATAAACCCCCATATTGTGCAACAACTGACTTCACACTCCTCATACCCCACTAGATCATTTTAAGCAATTCTCAGATATTGTATTATTTCTTCCTCTACCACATCAGTATGTATCCCGATTAAGACAAGGGCTCCCTTTGGTTTAATATGACCACAATGCTCTTTTCCCTAAAAATAAACATATTGAAACATATTCTTAAATTCCTTAGTATCTATTATACTTAACATTGTCTAATTGAACTCCGTATTCAAATTCTAATTGTCTTACGAGTGTCTTTTTTACAGTAGATTTGTTTGAATCAGGAGCCAGACAAGGTCCACATGTTGCATTTTGTTGATGAGTTTCTTCAAATTTCTTTTAGTCTACTCCAGTTTCCCCTGCAGGTCATTTGTCCGGTAAAATTGCCCACATTCTGAATGCATGATTTAGGTTCCCAGAGGGTGCTGTATACTTCCCATTGTGTCACACCAGGAAACAATGATGCCTGGCTTTCTCTCTTCATGATGTTAAGATTGATCTGTATGTTTTGGTGTTGTTAGACTAATTCACTCATTATGATGCTATTTATCAGTTTTTCACCTGATAACTTCAGCAGTAAAGATCCATTATTTCATTAAGGGTTATAAATGGATGATAATTTATCATTCCATCTCGCTGTATTAGCTGAAATCCCATCTATATAGGAAGAGCAGAATAAATACTTGTTTCTATCCTTTTACTTACCATTTTTCATATTAATGAATTTGTGTTCTACTTATCTCCCAAGACAGCCATTGATTTTTTTAGAAACATATCATTATGGACTCATGGGGTCTAACCTGATAAATTTTAAACCTTGCATTACTTTTGATGCTTCAAATGGCCTGTCTTTTATCAGTACAAAGCTTTTCAATTTGTCTTTGACATTCTTTGATTGTTGTCTTTCTTTCTGATATGACAAGATATTTCAGGTTTATCTTGTGATAACTGTTCTCATTTCAATGGGTTGACCATTGCTTCTAGGACTTTTAAGTGGACAGTGGTAGGGAAAACATCATAACTTCATTTTCCACTTTTAAATGAGGAAAAAAAATGATGGTCCAGCCAGCTTATTGGTCTTAGATGTTGCTGAATGAAATTAATAGCTAAGATAAAGTGCTCATTAAAGTATACGTTTGGAACAAAATCAGAGACCAGCAAAGATCTTGGAATAACTGGAGTAAGATCTCATAAAATATAAATAAGTCAGTGGTATTAAATTAGCCATTGCTAAAATAAGAAGTAGAAAATTAGAAAGATTCAACAAACACTGCAGCACACAGCTCATGATATTAACTCTCTTAAGTCACTACTTAATATTTTTGGAGAGACTAATATTGAATAAGAATGAGACACATTCTCCAAGTAAATGTTATCTTTGTGAGTTTGCTATGATTCTATCCTTTTTTTTCCTTGTTCACAATGTTTAAGTTGGAATTCTTGAACATCTTGATATCCTGTAGAGTTTTTAAGTGGAAAGCGAACCCTTGCCTGTATGGATATTTCATATCTAAGCATGCTGAGTATGACAAGTAAAGCCTTCTTAATATCTTATAAAATTATAGCTTATAGTACTTTCAGCCAAAACACCAAACACATTTAATGAAAATATGCACATGTACAAATATTATTTTTGATTGTATGTCTTATATTTTACATTAGACTTATTTATTTAATAAGTTTATTTATTTTGACAGAGTGAATACATGGGTAAGGGGATGGGGGGCAGGGGGAAGTTACAGGGAGAGAGGGGAAGAGAGAGAGAATCCCAAGCAGGCTCTGCACTGTCAGCATAGAGCCCAATGCAGGGCTCAAACTCAAGAACTGTGAAATCATGACCCGAGCTGAAATCAAGAGTCAGACGTTTAAACAACTGAACCACCTAGGTACCCTAGACATTTATATTTAAAAATACTATTATTTTCCCTATAAATAAGCAAAAGGTATAGTACCAAATCAAAGTTTGCTTCTTGTTGACTCAACCATTCAATCTATGATTTCATTAGTCTAGACATAACTCATGATATTAAATGTTTGTTCTACTCTGACATTTGAACCAGAAATTGGAACAGGATATTGAACCAATTTTAACAACTTTGAAACCACAAGTTCTCTGCTAAAAAAAAATGTTTTTTTCCCCATAGAGACGTTGCCTGAAGAAAGATGAATCTCATATTTAAATTAGAAATATCCTAATAAAAAGAATTTGGGGGGATTTTTGTAACATGGTTACAAAATCCAGATTTGAATTAATTGATATACTAAAAGAGAATTCTTGGGACTAACTAAACTCAAAGCATTCAGAGTAGTGTACAATGCATCTTCAGAAGAAAAACATTTCCCTGAACATGAGCTCCTGAGCACAGGGTCAATGTACTTCAGAGATACTTGTAAACAATCCTTCTGTAATGTCAAAGGGTTCACTTTTATCCTCAAAAGTTTATTTATCAAAAAATTGGAGGAATTACCAAGGTCAAATAAAAAAATCACAAATAACTGTCCAAAATTAATAATTATAAATCTCTTTTAAGAAAGACAGCTGGGTCATTTTAAGTATCAAATATTTCTTATAGGACATGAACATCATAAGATTTACAAAAATAGAAAGCTTAATAAAGGACAACACTATATCAAATACATGTTCATAAAAGGAAAATACTTTGTAAAACTGGGCTGTGCCTGGCTAGAAGACACAAATTCAGGGCTACAACACTGGTACCTGTAGTATCCTCCACAAAAGCATTATGGTGTTGAGTCAATTAGGCTGAAGTGAACTCAGTGAACTCCAAGCAGTGAAAGGACCTAGAAGTACAAAAAGTGGCCAGAGAATAAGGGAAAATGGTTGAACATAAGCCATCTTTTATGTATTTGTTTATTACTTCCCAGTTGTCTCCTAACTCCATATTTTTAATCCAGTCCATTATATAATGTTATTCCTGTCTTCCCATACAGTTAGATGTATACTGATATCTTGATTTCTTCCTGGAAACTAAGACCTAAATTGCTTAGAATTTTAATTTAACTCTCAGAGACCTCCATCCTCCTGAACAGACAGCAAAGAAATATAATCTCCATTGAAGCAACACAAAACAACCCAGCAGGTTTAAATTAGAGCTTTGCTGTGGACTGAGTTAGGCAAGCAGTTTGATCTTCCTGGGGACCTATAAAGCTTGATATTAATAGTGTCTATCTTTATGTATGATCAGCCTAGAAGAGATAACACATGACAGTTGTTTCAAGTTTTCAGGGGAAAAATGTGCTAGTTTGATACAAAGTGAAGTAGGGTTAGTATTAAATATGACCCCTTTCTTGGGTAAACCAGCCATGCCTGTAAATTATATAACATGTGCTTTTCAAGAAGACTCCTAAAAATGAGTCTAAAGTACATATACTGGTTTTCTTCTTAAAATAGTCAACTTATCATGGTAAAGTAATATTTTAAAAAATTACTTTTTTATTATTTCATTAGTATTTTAAAGCTTCTTTGACTTTTTAAAAAAATTAAGTAACCCACATATCATGATGTTAAAAACAAAATTCAGGGAGTTTCCTGCTGTCCCTTAGAGGGGAACGTTAGCAACAGCTGTCCTGTTTCACTGTTGTTCCCTAGTTGGAAGTAAGAACGACCTGTCTCTCTTCTGTTTCTCCCATTGTTTCTGTAGACTCTTCCGTGGCTTAGCATGTCTTCATTCCCATTCTGTTCAGTGCTAACCATGTGCAGGGAGATGAGTGGGGGAGAGAGTAGGGGTCATACAACTCCCCTCCTTCTTTCTGGTTAATTAATTCTCTCAATCACATCCCTCTCCCAGACCTCTCATTCTCCTCAGCCCCCCTGACTCTTCCTATCTTTCTCCCCATCCCAAAGCCTCACCAACCCATGTGAGCACCCCTGGGGTAGCTAAAACAATGGGCCCTATTATAGGCTGAATGGTATCCTCCTAAAATTCATATGTTGAAAACTTACCCCCACCCAATACTTCAGAATGTGACCTTACTTAGAAATAGGGTCAATGCAGACGTAATTAATTAAGATGAGGCCATACTGGAGTGTGATGGGGCTCTAATCCAATATGACTGGTGTCCAAAAAGTGGGGGGGTGGGGGTGGTGGGGGGTGGGATTCAGATACAGAGATTGTAATGAACACAGGGAGAAGGTTATGGGAAGAGATGCTGGGATAAGATGGCCATCTACAAGTCAAGGAATATCTGAGGTGCAAAACCTGGGAGAAAGGTCTGGAACAAAGCCTTCCCTCACAGCCCTTGAAGGAACCAGCCCTGCCAATGCCTTGATTTGAAATATCCAGCTTCTAGAACTATGAGACAATAAAGTTCTGTTATGTAAGCCATCCAATTTGTGATTCTTTGTTACAGCAGCCTTAGCAAATGAATACAGGACCCTTCAAATCAACATTCCTTAAACATTTACTGATGTTTATCTTAAAGAAGATGACGTCAGCTCTCATTGAAACAGGATACCTCTGTTTCCCCTGTAATGCACTAGACTTGTGCCTTAGTTCCGGTTGAAAGAAGGAATGATAAAAATCAACACCTCCTGGAGTCAGCCCAGCTTCCCAGCTTCTGATTCAGCTTTTTCCATTCCAGATGTCTTGTCTTAGGGCTTTGCCGCCCCAGGAGCCTGTTGACCTCAGAGTAGTTTACAGAGTATCTGCTTTTCCTTTGATTTAGAGATGAATACTGCTTTAATGTGTTTTGTAGAATCATTGTTCTCAATAGTACCTGGCTATCAGAATAATCTTTGGAGCTTTATAAAGACACCTGTGATGGGTCCCAGCCCTGGAGTTTTGAATCCATGAAGGTGGAGTCATGTTTATTTAACCGCCCCCCCATACCCTTTTAGGGGTCATTATGCATAACCAGAACTGGCAACCGCTGGAGGGCCAAATATGTATGTAGCCCATTGTCTTTTCCTACCTGCTCTAAATTAAAGAGAGTAAGCTGAGGCATGAAGGAGACAATACTGTCATTGTTTTATCTCAGACTACATTCCTTTTGTTATTAAGACAAAAAGGAAATGCAATACTTAATACATCTCAAAAGCCTATATGTTCCCCCCCAAAGAAGAGACAAATAGTGAGACTATTGTTGCTGAGTAGAAAAACAAAACAAAACAAAACAATGTCAAAGGTAAGAAACAGGTGTGGGCAGTGGGAAAGGGAAATAGGTTAGTAGGTCAATGAGAAATAATCAGAAGTAGCCAGGGAGTCTGCTAGGCCCAAGACATGTCACCAGATAGTAAACTCAAGCACTGGATGGATCCTAACTTTTGACTCTCCCTCTGGGAGCATCATTCCTGCCAAAGTGGGAGATTTGGCCATGAGGAAAACCAATGGTTGATTTGCAGGGATGGTCCTGATGGTAGCATATTTTACATGTCTCTATCTCTCCTACTCTCACCTTATCTTACTCTCACCTTCTTAGGATCCAATTTTAGTCAAGAAAAGTAAACCACAGATACTGTGTAGTTCATGTGTGGGTTGGGTGAGGAAGGGTGGGAAGAGGCATGATGTATAACAGGATACAGTAGAGATAAGGCAGTTTTTACAGAGATCTGTGGTTAAACTGATAATTTCAATATTGAGTTTTTAAGTAAAACTTTTAATTTGGGGCTACTTGTAGATTGACATGCAGTTGTAAGAAATAACCCAGAGTGATTTTCTGTACCCTTTACCCATCTTCCTCAATGGTAACATTTACAAGATGATATTATATCACAACCAGGATATTGACACTGATAGAGTCAAGATATAGAACAGTTCCAGCACTGCAGCAATTGCTCACGTTGCCCTTTTACAACCACCCCCAGTTTCCTCCCCTCCCTTCCTCTTCCTCAGCTCCTGACAGCCACTAATCTGTTCTCCATTTCTTAATTTTGTCATTCCAAAAATGTATTATAAGTGGAATCGTATATTTACGTACATGTGAAAAAAGCCTTTTGAGATTGAATTTTTCACTCAGCATGACTCTTGGTAGGTTCTTTCGGGTTGTTGCATGTAACAATCAGTCATCCATTTTTATTGCTGAGAAATATCCCCCAGCATGGAAGTACCACAGTTTATTTAATAATTCACCCATTGAAGGGCTGCTGGGTTGTTTGGCAATTATGAGTAAGGCTAATATAAACATCTATGTACAGATTTTTGTGTGAACTAAGTCTTCATTTCTCTGGGGCCAATACCCAGGAGTGCAATTGTTGGATATGATTGTTGCATGTTTATTTTTGTAAAGAAACTGTCAAACTGTTTCCTCGAGTAGTTGTATCATTTTGTGTTCCTAGCAGCAATGCGCAAGTGATTTGGCTTTTCCACATTCTCTCTACCATTTGGTATTTTTACTCTTTTTTGTTTTAGCCATTTTGGTACGTGTTTACCGGTATCTCACTGTGGTTTTAATTTGCATTTTTCTTATGGCTAGCGATGTTTAGCATTTTTTTCATGTACTCACTTGCCATCTATAGATCTTTGGTAAAATGTCTTTTGTCCATGGTTGTTCGCTTTCTCACTGTTGGGTTTTGAGAATTCTTTATATATTCTAGATATCCTTTATGGGATGCATGGCTTGCAAATATTTTTCCCCCACTATGTGATTTGTCTTTTCATCTTCTGACCAGAGCTTTCATGGAGTAAATGGTTTTAATATTGATGAAGTTCAATTTATCAATTTTTTCTTTTATGGGTATAGCTTTTGGTGTCAAGTTTAAGATATCTTTGCCTAACCCTGGACCTGGTAGATTTTCTCCTTTCTTTTTCCTAAAAGTTTTATAGTTTCCATGATCCATTTTGAATTAATTTTTGTATAAGGTATGAGTTAGGTCATGGTTCATTTTTTGCCTATGGATGTGAAATTGCTTCAAGCATCACTTGTTGAAAAGTCTATCTTTGTTTCATTGGATTGCTTTTTTCATTTTTGTCAAAAATCATTTGAGCATATTTATGTGAGTCTATTTTGGTTTTCTGCTCTGTTCTGTTGATCTATATATTTATCCTACCACTAATACCACACAATCTTGATTACTGTAGCAACATAGTAAGTCTTAAAGTCAGGGAGATTGATTCTTCTCACTTTATTCTTCTTTTTTCAAAGTTATTTTAATTAGAAAGCAGCTTTCTTTTCCATATAAGTTTTAAATAATCTTGTCTGTATCTACAAAAAAATGTCATTGAGATTTTGATAGGAATTGTATTAAATCTCAATATCGTTTTGGAAGAATTGACATCTTTGTGAGAGTGAGTCTTCTAGTCTGTAAACGTAGAATGTCTCTTTGTTTATTTGGATCTTCCTTGATTTCTTTCATCAGCATTGTGTAGCTCTTAGCACAAAAAGTATTGCGCATGTTTTGTTAGATTTATACCAAATATTTCTTTTTAAAATGATTATACATGTTGGTGTCTATGTATATATTGCTAGAAAAGAAGCACATACATTGATTTTTTATATGTTTTTCTTGTATATTACCACCTTGTTGAATTCACTCATTAACTCTAGAAGGTTAATTAGTTAGTTAGTTTCTTTGTTGTAGTTCTTGGGATTTTCTGTATATATCGTCTGCAAATAGGAAGAATTTATTTCTTCTTTGTTCTGTATGAATCTCATTTCCTTTTCTTAATGCACTAAATAGAAATTCCAGCATTGAACAAGAGTGGTGAGAGTAGGCATCCTTGCTTAGTTCCTGATCTTAGGGGGAAAAGCTTTCACTCAGTCTTTCACCATTAAGTATGATGTTGGCTATAGGTTTTTTGTAAATGCTTATTGTGAAGTGAGGAAGTTCTCTTCTACTCCTACTTTTCTGAGAGTTTTTTCTTAATATCATAAATCACAAATGATTTTTGGATTTGTCAGATGATTTTTCTGTATCATTTAATATGGTGGATTTTATTGATTGGTATACATATATTGAACCAGCTTGCATTCCAGGAAGAAACCCACTTAGTCATGGTGTAAGTTATTTGTATATTGCTAAATTCTGTTTGCTAATATTTTTAAAGGGTTTTTGTACCTATAATCAGGAGGGATAATAGTCTCCAACTCTACTTCTGGGGGATGCCTTTCTTTCCAAGATAGGAGGTGGGCCATGACAGGTATCAGTGGTTGGTTGGTGATTATGGTCGTGGTGGTAGCTAGCATTTGTTATGTATCTCTCTCCCTCTCTTCCTCATTCCCCCTTTAGAGCCCATTTTTGGTCAGAAGAAGTAAACCACAGACACTGAGGTGAGCATGGGATGGGTTGTTGGATGAGTAGGGAAGTGGAGGGTGGGGAACAGTGGTGTGTAGATCATGATTAGATGGAGAATATGCTCTTCTTACCAAGATTTGGGGTAATCACACAATCACCCACACACATTCACACACACCCACATGTACACACATCACACTCAGGTTTTAACAGGAAATGGAAAAGTGGAAGAAAGTACTGGAAGCACAAGTATGTGCTCTATTCTTTTCTCTTTAAGCTCCCACAGAAATAACCTATGAATCTAAGATTCTGAGAACTCTTCCTCTCTCCACCCCGCCCCCCAGTTTAGACTGGCTAGAAGGATTACAAAGTTCCCTGTTCTACTGTTCAGGCAATAAAGCTCTGATGACTCTTGGACCTCAACAGAAGCTTTCAAAATACAAACCTTAAAGTGATTCATGCTCATCATTTTGATGGGTGTGATGACCCTCTGGATGAACCATTTCCTGTGTTGGTTCTATTAATCTGATTGACAAAGTAAATGTTCTCTCACCACTTTTTGTGTGCCCCACCCAATGTTGTTCACATCATTTTGAGACCAGTTAGAACGTGAATGCTCCCTATCCACTGTCTTTATAACTGGGTGTAAACATCATCAGTTGATGTTTAAAAAATTCTATGCAAAACAGACTCAGATAGAATAACTATAATAATACAACAATGTTTCTTCTAGGTTTTCTCTACTATTTATTGCCAAGTCACCAAAGAAAGAAGGAATGGTATTTGTCTAAGAGCCAGTTCAAACCACAAAATCCTGAGGTCTGAGCTAAGAGTGACAGCATGTTCAAGTTTATTGCTTTTTCTTTTTTTAAATGTTTATTTATTTATTTCGAGAGAGTACATGAGAGGGTCAGAGAGAAGGAGAGAAAGAATCCCAAGAAGGCTCCATGCTGTCAGCACAGAGGCTGAGGAGGGGCTCCATCTCACAAATTGTGAGATCAGGACCTGAGCCAAAATCAAGAGCTGGGTGCTCAACCAACAGAGCCACCCAGGCACCCCCATTGCTTTTGTATCTAAAATGAAAATACAGTGTCATTTTTGTCCTATTGAAATCCATTTTGATAACCTTATAAGTTAGCCCCTAAAATACATTAAATGACTAACAAAAATTTATTTAAAATCTCATTTTTGTGTTACACTTAATAAACACCAAACAACCCACCAACCTAGCCTAACCCTAAACATGAACAAAGACACTTAAGCAGATTTGGGACTTAAAGGCGCAGCCTCTCAGCAGGGCCAATTTTCTGTTAGCTTTCTCAGGACTATTTAATTTTAGCTCTTTTTCCCATGTGGGACATACACAAACTGACCAGATTTTACGTGGCTCTTCTCTTCTCTTCTCTTCTCTTCTTCCTCCCTCCCTCTCTCTCTCTTTTTCTTTCTTTCTGTCTTTCTTTCACTCTTTTGTTTTCGCTCATTCTCTTTCTTTCCTCACATCTTGTATTTTATTTCTTACAATTAATGTCTAATCAAAGGAAAAAAGTGATTGTAACATGGTATCATTTTTAAGACTGCAACTGTAACTTAAATGCTAACTCATTCTATAGAAGAGGGAACCTTCCCCCAAAGCTATAGTGGGCATTTACTTAAGTTTCAGTGAAGCCTTTCTTTAAGATAAAATATAGAAAGCATACAAAATTGAAAGATACTGTGCAAGAAGGAGACCTGAAGCTTTAGCTTGGTTGGGCTCACAGTAAATCCATTATTCTGGTAAATGGAAAGTGGATCATGTGCTCCAGATGATGTCTTACAAATCTCCTGTTATGAAATCTCCTCCTATTTTTCTGCCAGATAGTAATTAAATGTGTCATACATGATTGAGTATCTCCCACTCTTTTTCCCATTCTCTCAGCTACTGTCAGTTTGATTAAGCTAATCTTGTAAAATCAACCAAAAATGCACCAAGAACCTTTATATTCTGACTGTTTTGCTGAAAAATGTTTGAGTCAAATAGGTTTTTCCTATAGTCTATGCCTTTTCTCATCTATCATCTTAAGTGTCTCATCCACCATCCACCGTTACACCTGGTGGGCTGCAGAGCCCGTAACAGAGTCATTGTTGTCCAGCCTTCGAGTAAGCTAGGAATTTTTTTCTGGAGTCTCCAAGGACTCCTAGCCTACATACATTATTGTTGCTGTCCATTTCTGAGCCTAATAAAAATTTCTAAGTGCTCTGAAGACAGATGTGGTTCTGCACCTTTGAGCAAATTGCTTAATTTCACTAACCTCAGTTTTTTCACCTAAAATATGGGATAACAGTCCCTCCCCAAAGGGTTGCTGTTAAGTGCAGTAATGCACAAGCTGGTCCTTAGGAAGGAGAACATGTTTACTTGCATAATTGTTCCCAGAGCTGTGTATGAAGACATTGAGCTTTTCTAACTTTTACATTAAAAAGGAATAAATTTAATGCTCTGGACAATGAAATGCTTACTTTCTTTCTGGTCCTCCAGATAGATTAACTTGAATTTTCATGGCTCAGACCACTTCCTGTTTTTATATTCCTTCAGCCAGTGATATCCGAGACCATAATTCTAACAGACACTTTTCTCAGGAAGCTTTGCTTTTACATTACACATGGTTTCTCCAGAATTATGAAAATTCTGCCAAGATTGCTTAACATGTGTCATCTAATATTTTACCCTGGGAGTGACGTTATGCTTGGCTTTAAAGGTCTAGATTAATGTATTCCTCAAGCAAATGTGTAATTGCATGCCTGTTGTATGTGAAGTATTGTTTCAAACGCTGGGGACACATGGGTGACTCAGATTGACAAGCTCCTGCTTTCAGGGAGCTAACAATCTAGTGGAGATGGCAGATAGAGGGAGAGAAGGAAGGAAAGGAGGGAAAAGGGAGAAAGAGAACATACCTAGAAGAGAGGATAAAGGACAGAGGGTGGGGACAAGCTTGTGCTATTGACCAGTGGGGTTGGAGAGGAGGAGAGAACCGCAGGGCAGTCATAGATGCAGGCAAGGCCATACAAGGGCCAGATCATATGGAGGGCTGAATTCCACGTGTAAATAAAAGCCACTGAGGAGTGTGATAGGATCTGCTACGGATCAGATCATAGCCACCCTGATATTGCCTTATTTATGGTTACAATTGGTTCACAACCATTGATTCAGGGCACTAGCCTGGACAAAAGGTGTGAACAGCATCTGAATGTCTCATCTACCATTCTGCATTGTTGCTGCCTCCCTCCTGTCTAGCCTGAAACTGAAATTAACAGAGAGAAGGCATTACTAATTGATTTTTTAAAAATTCCTCCTACCTGCACTCCCCACACCTCCATTAAAGAGAAGCTCCCAGTGGGTTCATAGGAGTGACAAAATATATTCTGAGGGTTGGTACCAGTGCTCCTGGAATAAGCAGCTCATTCTGAATTGCTCATGGACAGAGTTGTGCCTTAATCATTTTGACATCTTCGACATCCAGTGCCTTCACCACCATGTCAGTCTGCATAAGCATTTGGTCTTTGGTAGGTGAACTAAGAGACAGATGCCTTTTAGGAAGGTGCTCATTAATTTCAAACATTTATAGGGTATCTAATATGTGCCAGGCACCATTCTAAAAGCTCTGGTGCAGCCCTGAGCAAAATAGACAAATATCTCTGCCCATGAAGCTTACCTCCTTGTGACATATGAGTATATCATGATTTTCACATATTCCTGGGTATCCCAGGTTGTGATGCGTGTGTGTGTGTGTGTGTGTGTGTGTCTGTATTTGTATCTTCTGGGACAAAGAAAAATAGCAGAAATTACTAATTCAAAGCAGTGGAAACTATGCTATGCATAGTTTCAGCCCTATATGCTCTGACTGTAGAATAAAGGAATCCCTAGACTCTGGAGGTACCACCAGGCCAGCATTCTAGCGGCCCCGAGGACAGCATTTTCAGCATCAAGTTAAGATCGCATCTGAAAAGAACCTTAACTCCCTTGTATAGCCAGAGCTCTTAATTGCCAACCAAGAACCTTCTGTAGCTAGTTAGAGCAGAAAGAGTTTTTACTTGAAAGATGGCTCACAGAACACTAGGAAAGCCCGAGAAATAGATGTGGAGGCTATAGGCTAAGAGCTGCACCCACATTCCCTGCAGGACGGCTTCCACAGAGCACGGTGGGAGATCTATCTTTAGCTCACACTGCTCACCAAGGCGTGGGACAAATCCCGGGGCTGCTGTCTGCCTTGTGGAAGCTCCTTGTCTCCCCCATCTTGGCCAGAATTGAGTTAAAAAAACTTTTTTTAATGAAGAATAACATGCAAGCAAAAAAATGCACAAAACATAAAAGAATTATTGCATAACAAGCTTCCACATAACCATGATCCAGGTCAAGAACCAGAACTTCAAAGCAGCCTGGAGTTTCCTCTTCCTCTCAGTCCCTATCCCTAGCTCTATCTCTCCTTAACAATAGCTTTTCCTAACATTCTCTTCTGAGTCAAAAATCTTGCATCTGACCGGAGGAAACTGGGCAACGTATCTATATTCTAGTCCCAAGAAGTCTGGGAACGTGCATTTCTGGCATTACCTTAGGGAGACTAGGATTTAAAAGCTGGGAATTTCGCCCAGTATAGGAAGGGTTACACAGATTTTGAACAGCTTCACAGCATGACAAGTGGTGCCATGCTATCCAGTGGATAAAGAAACAGCTCAGTCTTGTTAGGTTGCACCAGGTGATATTTCCACTTTTTTACGTCAAATGTGGTCCTTGAGGCTCAGCCTAATTAGAAGTGACAGGACAGTGTCAGTCCAGGGTCGGGAAATGGAACATATCTGAGAGACAGAACAAGATGTGCCAGGAAAGCTAAGAAAAAATGCTGCAAGTCAGCATCAGTTAGTAATCTGAGGCTTTGAACCCACAGTTTACCCAGCTTGTTACCCCCAGCTTCCCTTGCTGCTGTATTAGAAGCATGTTGAACTGAGATCAAAATGGCTCTGAGTGGTATAGGCATGCATTGTTCATCAGTGAGCACAGCAAGGGAGCACTGTGGGAGATTTACTAGGACTGTCAGTAAAACCACAAGGCCGGAAGGTTAACACCTTGTTAAGTGCCAGTGGTGAAGCTGTCAAAGCAAGGTGGAGGTAACAGTTTTGTGTGAAACCTGCCCTAAAGGTAGGGGGGTGGGTAGTGCTGCATTTTATAATAGTTCTATTTTTTCTTTCTTTTTTAAATTAAGTTTTT
Organism: Crocuta crocuta; assembly: GCF_008692635.1. Classification (NCBI taxonomy): domain Eukaryota; kingdom Metazoa; phylum Chordata; class Mammalia; order Carnivora; family Hyaenidae; genus Crocuta; species Crocuta crocuta. The sequence continues at coordinate 306,751 of NW_027529533.1, forward strand.
AATTTTAATTCATTCCAGTATAGTTAACATATAGTGTCATATTACTTTCAGTTCTAAGTGGCCATGATTAAAATATACATCCTTAATTCAGGGAAGTCATCAAATGGCACAAAGGTGGACTGTAATTAGATTCAGCTCAACATTGCTTACTAGGGGAAAAAATAGACATGGTTTAGATGTCCGATTAGAGAAGCTTTATAAAATAAATTGTTATTTATCCATGCAATGAATTGCTAAGTAGTAGCTTAAAATGGTGTTGCAGAAGAATGTGGTGAAAACTGAATGAAATAAGTAATAGCATATGTAAATTAAATCTGTCTCTTTTTTATTAGTGATTCAAACAGCAAGCAGAGTCTCAAGTACTGAGTTATTTCTCCTTTCTCTTCCTCTAGTATCTTGTATGCACAGAAGAAAAAAACATCATAGGGTAATAGTTGAACTATCTTTTCTTTTTAGTTTAAATAAGGCGAATACAATTTTTTAAAATCATAAGATAATGATGGGATTATCTATAATTTCAAACAACCCCTCATTAACTAAGGGTTTTGTATCAAATTAATTTTAAGAGTTTCATTTACCAATTCTCCATCTCACTTACTTACATTCCTCTTTCTAGAATGAATACCATGGTGGGGTGCCTGGATGGCTCAGTCAGTTAAGTGTCTGACTTTGGCTCAGGTCCTGATCTTACAGTTAGTGAGTTTGAACCCCACATCGGGCTCTGTGCTGACAGCTCAGAGCCTGGAGCCTGCTTCGGTTTCTTTCTCTCTCAAAAATAAATAAACATTAAAAAATTTTTTTGTAAATAAAATGAATACCATGGCAATGAACAGAAAGGAAACTTTGGGAAATCTAACATTTTTAAGATGAACATATAAGGTACAAACAATAGGAAGTGGGTTCTGTTATACGTAGGTCATCTGCTTGGTGGATTATTTTTCTTGGCACTTTTGGACATAAATCTATTGACGACACTGCTGATGTGAATATAATTTGTGGGGGTTTTCCAGATAATACGCAAGGTATATTCAGAGCTCTATAAGTAACAAAGTAACCATTGGGTAGCTAACTTATGTTTCACTCTTCTTATGCGTCAGCACTAGTAAGCATTTTATTTACATGATCTCATTTAATTCTCACTATGGAAGGTACTACTGTTAACTTCATTTTACAGAAAACCAAAGCTAAAGAGATTAATTTGCATAGATCCCATAGCTAGTAAATGAAGGACATGAGATATAAACCAAGCAAATTTGTTTCCAAACTTTCAATCTTAAAGACAGAGTAAGGCCCACTGATTGATGAATGGATAAAGATGCACACACACACACACACACACATACACATACACACACACACAGAGAAATTATTCAGCCATAAAAAATAAAATCTTGCTATCTGCAAAAGCATGGTGGATCCGGAGGGTATTAATGCTAAGTGAAATGAGTCAGTCAGAGAAAGACAAATACCATTTTATTTCCCACGTATGTGGAATTTAAGAAACACAGCAAATGAGCAAAGGGAAAGAAAAAAGAGAGAGGAAAACCAAGAAATAGACACCTAACTATAGAGAACTGATGGTTATCAAAGGGAACAAGCCTGGGGGCATGGGCAAAATGTGAAATAGGCAATGGGGATTAAAGAATGCACTTGTGTGGGGCGCCTGGGTGGTTCAGTCGGTTGAGGAGCTAGTTCTTAATTTTGGCTCAGGTCAGGATCCCAAGGTTCATGAGATCCAGCCCTGTACTGGGCCTGCGCAGCTCAGAGCCCCCTTGGGAGTCTCTCTCTGCCCCTCCCCCAGCCATGTGCACTGGTGAACTCCCTCTCTCTCAAAATAAATAAATAAATAAATAAATTCTCTCTCCCTCTCTTTCTCTCTCTCAAAATAAATAAATAAATTTTAAAAATAAAAAGAAGTGTTTTTAAAAAAGTAAGGGGCGCCTGGGTGGCTCAGTGAGTTAAATGTCAGACTTTGGCTCAGTGGTTTGATCTCGTGGTTTGTGAGTTCTAGCCCTGCATTGGGCTCTGTGCTGATAGCTTGGAGTCTGCAGCCTGCTTCAGATTCTGTGTCTCCCTCTTGCTTTGCTCCTCTCCTGCTCACACACTCTCTCTCAAAATAGTAAACATAAAAAATAATAAAAAAAGAAAAAGAAATGTTTATTGAGTGACAAATGTGTACATCACTGGGCACAGGAGATACAGCAGTGACCAAATAGTTACTCTCCCTCTATAGAAGCACATTCATCCTAATGGACTCAATTTTTAAAAATGTTTTATTTATTTCTGAGAGAGAGACAGCATGAGCAGGGGAGGGTCAGAAAGAGGGAGACATAGAATCCGAAACAGGCTCCAGGCTCTGAGGTAGCTGTCAGCATAGAGCCCGAGGCAGGGCTCGAATCCACGAACTGTGAGATCATGACCTGAGCCGAAGTTGGACCTTAACCAACTGAGCCACCCAGGAGTCCCCATCCTAATGGATTATATATGTGTTACGGAAACAGAAGAAAATGCTCATTTACAGAACCTACCACTGAGTATTGGAATATAGACTAAATAATTGTCTACATTCATTTCTATTTTTCCATGCTGACATTTTACATTTTTAAGAATGAGCATGTGTTACTTTTATCATCAATAAGGCAGAAGAATGGATGTAATAAAAAAAATTCTGAATAGTTGCTCCATTTTATGGATAAAAAGAAGAATATGATAAGGAAAGCGGGTCTGGAGGCAGTATAGCCTGTAGATTAAAAGCATAAACTCAGAACCGAAATGTTTTGTTTGAGTCCTGGCTCTGCCACTAATTAGTTGAGTGAGTTGGCAAGTTCCTCATCCGAGAAACCGGAAGAGTTATTACATGTAAAACACATGGAAGAATTTCTGGAACATGCATGTATCCTCCATTATCACCTTCTCAAGGAAATTGATGAGGCTTAAAGCATAGTGTACCCTTAAAAATCATGTGTATTTCTTTTTGCTTCCTTTCAAAAGTCCTACTAAGATGACAGCAAAGGATTTTTCAAAAGGAAAATTCCACAGAAACAAAGGGAAAATACAGATGCAGCACATGCAGATGCCAAATGGGTGAATATTCAAGTCAGTATTTACCCAAAGCCAAGGCTAACACCAAATATCATCACTACTGATTCAATTTCTGGGATACAAAACTCAATCTGAATTTTTATCAAATTATAACTATTGTTTTGATTCTATTGCGAAAAATGTTAGTGGGCATATATTAGAAGTTTGACGCTATGGTGCAGAAACACAATTTGTCAGAATTACCAACTGTACATGGATCCCGGGGTCACTATATTGAAATATTAAAGAGACTGCTGGCTTGTAATTAAGGTGGGGGAGTAGCAAGATCAGACGAGGAGGGGGAGGAAGAGGAGTAGCAGTAGTAATAGCAGTGGTAATTCTAATAGTAATGGTAGTAGTAGCATTTTGCCCAGCTCTCCCACTGTAGGATATTGCTGGTTGTAATGTTATCAGTGAGTTATCAAGTCTTTCTCATTTTGTAAAAGTAACTACCTAAAGAAGAATGTTATCTCCTTTTTGATTCCTGCACAAGAAAACTTGATTGATGGTGATGATGCAATCTCATTGAAGCAACCACTTCCTGAAGAGCTGAGATGTTTTCAGAAACAGACCTAATACCACTGCCCTTATTTCTCCTTCCTTCCTTCCTTCCTCCCTCCCTTCCTTCCTCCCTCCTTCCCTTCCTCCCTCCCTCCCTTCCTTCCTCCCTTCCTTCCTCCCTCCCTCCCTCCTTTCCTTCCTCTCTCCCTTCATCCTTCCTCCCTCCCTCCCTTCCCACCTCTCTACCTCCCTTGCCTCCTTTCTTCCTCCCTCCCTTCCTCCTTCTCTCCTTTCTTTTTTTCCTTTCTTTTTCTTTTCTAGGGATATGCAGGCATTTGATAGCTTGTCACCAGAAAAAAAAAATGTATCCTTAAATCCTCATCTGCAAATGTGGCAATAGATTAACACAATTAGCTCTGAAAGGTTAAAAATGTATGTATATATTTGAATTGCCATCTGTATCTCAACTTGCACTGCATGCCCTCTGATTGCAGCACTTACCTTGGACAGAAGGCTCTTTGCAACAGATGTTATATAAAAGATACTTATCCTCTTGAGGGATATCAGTTTGGTGTCCTTTGCATACATCAGGATGCTAACTACTTTCTCTGCAAGCAACTGTTGAATTTTGGTACCGTTAGGCTGCTCCCCACTCCCCCACCCCAGATTCTTGAGTTATACGCTGCTCTGTGTTATTCTACAATGTGCTAAGTCTGCATTTTGTAACAGATGCTTGGACACGTCCCATGTGTCTGCTTGATGGATGAGCGCTGATGATTGTTGAACTTGACTTCTAATTTACTTGACTCTCAAGAGAGTTCTGGGTCTCACATGACTAAAATCCCAGTGAATCTGCTGAAGAAACATTTATATAATGGAAAACTAGTGAATTCGGGTGTCAGGTAATTGTCAATGATGGTGTGACATCGCAGCAGGAAGCACAGGCATGTGCTGCTCTGTTTATAGCCCTTAGAAAGTAAGGATATTGCACTGAGGGTACAGACATCTCCTTGGTGAACTGGAGGGGTGCACTCCTCTGGTTACTCTTCATCTGATCTACCTGAATAAAAAGGAATCAGGAACTGCTTCGCCATTCACCCTCTTTATTTAAGATGGAAATAAAAGGAGCTGTTTCAGCAAATTCAAGCCTTCACACTACGTTTGTATGTGACATTTTCAGCCCAGCAGGACCCAATTCTCCAAAATGATGGGCCTTACTTTTCAAAAGGAACTTTGTACCTAGAATTCATAGCTTAGGCAAGTTGCAACAGAAAAAAATCTCTTATGTTCATATATTGAAAATGTTATCAGTACCTAGAGATCATGTGAATGAGTTCCATTTATAGTTTAGGCCTCTATAGACCCAAAATTATGAAGTTTCTTAAGAATTATCTTCTTAAGGGGCACCTGGGTGGCTCAGTCAGTTAACTGTCTGACTTCAGCTCAGGTCATGATCTCACAGTTTATGGGTTCACACACAGCATCGGGCTCTGTGCTGACAGCTCAGAGCCTGGAACCTGCTTCAAATTCTTTGTCTCCCTCTCTCTCTGCCCCTCCCCTGCTCATGCTCTATCTCTGTCCTCAAAAATAAATAAGCATTTTTTTAAAAAAGAATTATCTTCTTAAGAAAATTCTGTTGATTTGAAGTTTCATTACCAGAAACAATGTGTTTGATTACTAGAAATATTTCTCCTTTTCTTGACATGCTTTTTGACTTTTTATTATGATTGGGTAAAAGATTACTAATTATGCATGCTACAGTTCAGAATTCAGTTTCTTTCTTGTAAATTCAGTTTACTTTCTTGTAAAAATATTTTTTTAATATTTTTTATTTATTTCTAGGAGAGAGAGACAGCGTAAGCAGGGGAGGGTCAGAGAGAGAGGGAGATACAGACTCCGAAATAGGCTCCAGGCTCTGAGCTGGCAGTCAGCACAGAGCCCGACGCGGGGCTCGAACCCACGAACCGCGAGATCATGACCTAAGCGAAAGTCGGACGCTTAACCGATTAAGCCACCCAGGTGCCCCTCTCGAGCTGCTGACAGATTGCTGCCTCCTATAGACATTTTCAGAAATAATGAGGTGATGTAGGTTAATTGCAGCTCAAGGAAGGAAACAATTGAACATCAGACATTACTCTGTAAATATATAGATATATATTTTTTTAATTGATCTACCATCCTAGACTCAGAAAATTTCTCTTTGCTCTGATATACTCTCCTCTTGATGTCACTTAAATGGCTCCCTCCACCTTTCTTTTATTTTTTTATTTTTCTTTATTTTTTTATGGTAATTGGATGTTTATTTTATTTTATTATTATTTTTTTTTACAAATAGTTTATTGTCAAATTAGTTTCCACATAACNAAAGAGAGAGAGAGAGAGCATGGGAGGGGCAGAGAGAGAGGGAAACAGAATCTGAAGCAGGCGCCAGGCTCTGAGCCGTCAGCACAAAGCCGGATGTGGCACTCAAACTCACAGACTGTGAGATCATGACCTGAGCTGAAGATGAAAACACTTAACCTACTGAGCCACCCAGATGCCCCCCTCCATCTTTCCACTCAGTTGTCTGAGGACTACTCCCCAGTTCATGTGAAGCACTGTAGCTCTCTCCCACCATCCCAAATGGAGTTTGGTCCTGACTTTGCATATATAAGAATTCATTTTTTGGCTCAGCTAAACAAGGAATCGTTTGTTTTATGACTTTATCATGCAAGATACAAAAAGCTGGCAAAAAGCTTTGAAACTATAGTTGTTCTTTAATATAACCCAGGATCAAACTCTCGGGCACAGATTCTACCCACAGAGACCCCAGGGGTGTGGGCTGTTTCCTTCTTACATGATTATCTTACAGACTTTAGAAGTTACTGTAGTGCTCGCTTCGGCAGCACATATACTAAAATTGGAAGGCCCCAGAAGTTACTGTAATTGTGTTTTCTCAGCTGTTCCCACTGCTTCCCCCAGTGCACTGCTGCTGGCAGGCTAAAGGGAAGCATTTCTCTGTATTCCATAGCACTTTTGGTTAAGCTTAGATTCTCTGCTTCTGAGTGCTTATAGGCCTTTTATGCCCCCCAATAGGTTGATTTTCCAACATTACAATCTCCTCTACTGACAACCTTCACCTTCAAAACTCCATTATCTTTTGGCCAAGGACTGCGGGAGGTCTGCCTTGGTATCTTCCCATCCCTAATGTGGGTAAGGTGATGAGGCCTCCTTACCATATGTTAAAAGTGTCTTCGAGATGACAGAGGCCCACTTCTTACTTCACTGAAGAGAAACTGAGGCCCATAGGCCCATGGAGACAGTTAGTTGGTGGTAGGTCCAGAGCCAAGCCCAGAATTCCTAGGCTCGATTTCATTATTCTTTCCACTCCATAAAATACGAGTGGGAGGAGAGTCGGAGAGGCAGGAGACTTACCTAACTAGGGCTACAAAATTCCAGTTCTGGGTGAGAAGGGCAGCAAGTCCAGAGGACTCTGAAAGGCCCCTGGTTTAAGAGTTACCAGGCAGACTCATGCTGTGGAAATGATAGTGGCGCCGCCAGGAGCCTGCTAACGTGTCTGCAGAGTGTCCCAAGAGCAACATTTCCTGACCAGTTCAGGCCGTCATTAGTTCCCCAAGGCCAGACATAACTTCTGGGCAAAGAGGTGATTCTGAAGGAGGGGCTATCTCCCCCAGCAAAGCTATGGCTTCAGAGAAGCAGAGGTCAATGAAGTAAAGGAGCCAGGGCTGAAACAGAACATTCTCCCAGGCAGGCAAGGGAGGATGGAGCAGCCATACAAAGGCAGGATTTGAACCAGGACAGGGCTGAGTGTGGAAACAGAAGACCCTCAAGAAATAGGGCCAAATGTGTCAAATGCTGCAAGAATGAGAGGCCTTGTAAGGCCTGTAGAAGATTGGAAAAGGTTGTTCATCCAGTTTGTTGTGATGGGACTAGAGCCAGATTGTGATGGAAGAAGCAAGGGGCTTGTGAGGAGGTGGGGGCAGCAAGAATTTACTCTTTTAAGAAGGTGGTTGCAGCATTATTCATAATATTCAAGACATGGAGCAGTTGGAAGTGTCCATTGACAGATGAATCGATGAAGAGCATGTGCATATATATATATATAGTATATAGTATATATAATAGAATATTATTTAGACATAAAAAGGAAGGAAATCTTGCCATTTGTGACATTATGGGTGGAACTTCAGGGCATTATGCTAAGTGAAATAAGTCAGACTGAGAAAGACAAGTACCGTATGATCTCACTCCTATATGGAATTGTTAAAAAACAAAACAAAATTCATAGATACAGAAAACAGATTGGTGGTTTCCAGAGGCAGGAGTCTGGGGGAGTGGGGGAGGCAAAATGGGTGAAGGGGGTCAAAAGGTATAAACTTCCAGTTATAAGATAAATAAATTCTGGAGATGTAATGTATAGCATGATGACTATAGTTAATGATTATGTATTGTATACTTGAAAGTTAAGAGCATACATTTTAAAAGTTCTCATTATAAGAAAACAAAACTGTAACTTTGTGTGATGATGTTACCTACACTTACTGAGGTGGTCATTTGGCAATATATACAGATAATGGATCATTATGTTGTACACCTGAAACTAATATAATGTTACATGTTAATTATATCTTGACTGAAAAAAAAAAACCCAGTCTGGCATTGAAAAATAGACATGTAAGAAGGGCTAACAGATAATCTTGGTGTTTACCAATAAGAGTTCAATATATGATTTTGAAACTTACATGATACAAGGGCTGGGGAAGTTTCTCCCTTAAAGGAAGGGGCTTGGAGAAAATCTTTTAGGATTAAAAACAAAAGTCTCTAGTGGTATCATTAGCACAGGTGGGACACAAGATTCACTTAAAAACAATTTTTTTAATGTTTTATTTATGTTTGAGAGACAGAGAGAGAGTGTGTGTGCACAAGTGGGGGAGGGGCTGAGAGAGAGGGAGACACAGAATCTGAAGCAGGCTCCAAGCTCTAAGTTGTTGGCACAGAACCCGATGCAGGGCTTGAACTCACAAACAATGAGATCATGACCTGAGCCGATGTCGGACACTCAACCAACTGAGCCACCCAGGTGCCATGAATTGTTTTTTTCTAATTTTAACAAAAATTTTAATTTTATTTAAACCCAACTTAGTTAATGTATAGTGTAATAATGACTACAGGAGTAGACTGTAGTGATTCATCGCTTACATATGACGCCCATTGCTCATCCCAAGAAGAAGATGCACCCTATTAAGTAGCAATCCTTTAGCAATATCCACATGTGAGGCTTGACCAAAGGACCAAGATCTCAGAAAAAGAGCTGCATTCTTCATCCTGGGTGCTGGGAAACCTGCCCAGTTCTCTGTTCTTTCCTCCAGGCCACCAATATATCTCTACCTTCAAGGCCCAGAGGTTTAAGAGGCATATTTTCTAGACTTCTTCTCTTCTTACAAGCTGCAGAGGATCTGGGAGAGAGTGGGGAATCTTTGGTGACCCCAGTTATAATTTCAGGCCATTCTATCTCTTGGCAGAAGATAGGCAACTGCCCTTTTATTTCCATAGGGGAATGAATGAATGAATGAACGAGTGAGTACTTGGAATAACATTTCTGAAAGATTACCAACTCCTGATACACATCCTGTAAGGAACAGTTAGCAACTGAATGCCCAGGGTCAGAGCAGAAGAGGTGTGGGGGAATCAAGTGTTAGTATCTCAGCTCTTACAAGGCCCCAGACATGAAATAAGGTGAGTTGAACTCCCCACTGGCAGGTGGCTTCTGAATTTCCAGCCTTGGAATTGCATGAGGAATGTGCTTTTATTTCTATCACAGTTTACCAACTGTGTCTTAAAGTATGCCCAGCAAGGCATGGGAATGTTCCCTGTGAAAACATTCTGCTGCTCTTTGAGCTTTCAATTCAACAAATGGAAACTAGGAGGAACTAGATGGCTCTGTTACCAGATTTCCAGATGTTTGATATGTGTGCTGTCTTTTGCTGCCCTTTCCGGAGCTAGCAATGGGTTCAAGCAGAACTTTAGTCTTCTGAGTGAAGACTCATGTCTATTTTTCCCTTAGGTGAGGCAAATGTGGCCAGGGAGAGCTGGGCTACTTGCCTGGTGGTCAAAGGGCAACTGTTTGACTTTTGGGGAGGGGGTGGAAGGAGACGGAGCCATAGAGTAGGGTATAAAATTGCCAAGCGGTCTTTAGTCTCCCATTATATGCCCCTTGGTGGTGCAGCACTGAGCTTGGGAATCAGGACTCCTGGCTCTGACATGAGCTGTGTCTTGTACAATTTCCCGATATTTCAGATGTTGGTTTCCTTGGAGGTATGCTGACCCTGCTCCTATCTCCAGGTGGTCAGGGAGTGTGTTGAGGTACAGAATGTATAGAGTCCCAGTCTTTGGAGGCACACAGACCTGGATTCGAAGTATGGCAGAGTCATTTACTAGCTATAAGGCCATGGGAGGAATCTCAGAACGCACCCCCAGACCTACTGAATCAGAATCTGTGGAAGCAGAGCCTACATCATCAATAAGATTTCTTAGGCATTCTAAGGTGTGAGGCCACTGTGTCAGGGTTTCCCCTTTTTCCATCCTTTTCTAACCAAGTTCCCATTTTCTTAACATCAATTTCTTGCAGAAAATTCTTAATTTGAGCTCTTAGAGCAAGCACTTTTTTGTTTGCTTGTTTTTAACATAGGGCACTGGACTCTTGCAAAGAAGCATTCAAGAGGTCTTTGAACTTGAATACAAAAAAAAATTACTTATTTTCAGTAACCTCAAACTGAAATGAAGCATGTTTCTCCATTATGAGCATAGGCAACACACTCCAGTAGCAATAGCAGTACTGTGACTCTCACCGTAGGAGACATTGATGTTTTCAGAGCACATTACATTTGTTGCAGAGGACTTAAAAAATCATAAACTCTCATCATGACTTTGACATGATGGTAGCTGAGCTAATAAAGAAGCATATATATTGTACCACAATTTAAAAAAATTATTTTAGGGGCGCCTGGGTGGCTGTGTCTGTTAAAGCCACCGACTCTTGATTTTGGCTCAAGTCATGATCTCAGGGTTTATGAGAGGGAGCCAGAGCCCCCTCCTCCGGCTCTGTGCTGGCAGTGGGGAGCCTGCTTGGGATAATTCTCTCTCTCTGTCCCTCCCTCACTTGCACGTGCAGGTGCGCACATATACATGCTTGCTCTCTCTCTCTCAAAATAAACATTTAAAAATAATTATATTTCAGTATCATTGGTTTCCTTTGTAATCTCTGTTTTAAAACATTCATTTAAAAATATTATTCTAGGGGGGCGCCTGGGTGGCTTAGTCGGTTAAGCCTCCGACTTTCGCTTAGGTCATGATCTTGCGGTTTGTGGGTTCGAGCCCCACGTNTTTTAAAAAATAAAAATAAAAATATTATTCTAGGAAGGGGTTGGGCCAGAGCACAATGAACTTAAGAATTCTTGTACTAGGTGATATTCACTCACAGTGCCTCTCTAAGATGTAACTAACTCTTCTTGCCTAGCAGTCTTCCTGCTTAGTGAAATGAACTGCTAATGGACAGCAGTGTGAGGGAGCTATTGGAGATGGGAGTGGCCGTGGGCATAGGAGTTTCCTGTCAAATCTCACCTACAGCTTCCTGCACTGACCAGCTCCAGAAGGGTGCAGGAGCAAAGAACACCCCTCGCACATTTACTCAACTAGCCAGACTCCCCAGTCCTTGGGTTTGGCATTTAGGAACATCCATCTGTCATCTCCTGAAGCACCCAGGCTGTGGAGAAACTCCTCCAGGAAAACAGAATAGAAAGACCAGGTATTCGGTGTCTTTCTTATCATCCAAGGATCTGAGGAGGGATTCATTTTACACACACACCNGTGTCAGGCACCACACCAACTGCTTTGTAAATATTGCTTCATTTAATTCTACAACCCAACGAGATACACGATATTAGTTCCATTTCACAGTCACAGGAGGAGAAATGATAAGCAGTTCACCGCCACTTGCATTATCTCTGTATTAACTGTTATTAACATGCTATCTGCTCTGCTCAGTAAGTATTGGATGCTAGAGACCAGTGTGTAAAGAAACACGTGCAATATGTTACAGATGGTATAATGTGCATGTGGTCAGGTGTGGGTGTTGTAGTGGGAAGGCTCACAAGCTCCTACCCTAGGGTGGGGGGTGGGGTTAGAATCCTGATTCCACCCCACTGGGCAATGACTTTTCTGTGTCTCTGTCTTCCTCTGAATCAAGGAGATAACAGTGTCTTCCTCAGTGGGAAGTGGGGATGGAAGGAGATAATCTATGTAAAGCATTTAGTGTATCACTTGCACGCAGTAAGTTCAACATGTTATTATTACCATAATTTGTATTATGTATTTCTTAGGAAAGACATCAGAAAGTTGATTATATCCAAGATCTTTGGAGATAAGAATGTAGAACATTCTGGGCATGCCTTGAAAACAAAGAACAACTGAAACATAATGACTTCAAACTGGTTTTAGAGTGCATCTCTTGTGTTTGCAGAGAAAAGATAAACTCTCTTGCTCTGGTAAAACTACCCAGCTTTGTTTGGGAAGCGGCCCTTCCCCATGCCATGGGGTTCTGACTTGGTGCCTCTTCATCGCAGGCCCTGGGGACTCGTTTCTGTTTCCCTCTGGATTTGCTAAGTTTGTGGGATGAACAGCTGCACTGTTGACAGACCATTTACCCATGGTCTAGAGAGAGGCTGCCCAAGGCATGGAGACCAAAACAGAGCTCCGAGGAGATCATCGGAACCTCTGGATCCATACGTGCCTGAAGCTGGACACAGACTGGAGGCCCCTGACTTGTGACTTCTCTGCTTAACCCACCTGAATTCAGTTTCCATCTTTGTAATTGAAAGAGGACTCCAGATATAGTTACAAATGCTATTTGAATATATCCCTGAGTTCTAGCTATACTCCAATGTCATATTTCATGACTTCCAGGATAGTTTTGTCTGCTCACTGCTTACAAATAATAATAATAAAAGAAGAAGAAGAAGAGAAAAAGAATTCCTATGCCTGATGTCTCTGCCAATCTGTTAACTATTATTGGGTTAAATAATTTGTTCAGAGAATAAGGAGCAGAGGTGAGATTTAAACTGAAGTTTGACTGCAAATCTGAGTTTTTTACTACACCAAGTCTCCTCATCACCTTGAGGTAAAAATGTTTTCCATCTGAATGCATCTTTGGCATTATGATCACAGTCAGTGAATAAACAGATTAATTTAATAAAATTCACTTTAAATGTCTTGTTTAGGTCAAATCTTTTTTAGAATTGTAACTAGAAGCGGTACTTTATATTACATCATTCAGGTCCAACCTCCCAGGCACACCCAAGTCTTTGTTTCCAAGAGAAAAATGTGAAATTGATGCATATTTTACAGTGACTTGTATGCAAGATAAACTAGGAAGGAATAAGCCTGGGAGTGCCCTCTGCCTTCAAGTAGCTTCAACTCCAGTGGGGAAGATCGACAGATAATGAATTAAATACCTCTCCTGCAAGCCAGTTAGGTGTATGGTGCCATCAGTGAAAATAATAGGCTATAGTCACAGAGGAAGGACCGAATATTCGTGGGAATGGGTACATCAGGGAAGGAAGATGCCAAGGAGGAGGAGATGTTGAGCTATGTCTTCACGCGTGAGAAGAATTCCTCTGAAGTCTGTGTAAGTCAAGTGATCTAGGAGTTTACAGTCAAAGCCGGACCCCAGAGTGCTCTAAGGCTTCGCTGCGGGCCGCCGTGCGCAGCCACCGCGCTGGGAGCAGGGATGCAACAGGAATGTCCACAGTCCTGGCCTCACAGAGCTGACGGTTGGGCGGAGACAGACCGACCAGAGTGTGTAGCTTAAAGCCCTGAGTGTGAAACTAGGGGTCAGCGTGGGGTGGGGTGCAGTGGGAGTGTGTGTCAGTGGCCCTGTCTCAGGCGGTCAGGACAGCTCAGATGGCCTGTGGTGGGTGAGCGCAGAGAGCGCCAGAAGGGGGCACTCGGCAGAGCAGTGGAAGCCGGCCTGGAAAACTAGCGATAAGGCGGCTGGCTGGGGGGAATGACAAGCACTTTCAGGGGGGCTAGGGGCAGGAGAGGCCGTGGGAGAATATGCCGGAACCAGAAGGAGACGAGCACTGAAGAACACAGGGGGGATTTGGGATTGCCCCAGCCCCTCCCCTGCCTTTGACGTTAGCATTAATGTGAAGAATTCACATTTCTGTGAAATGGATTCAAGGCTTGGACGAAGGACTGGGGCGTAAGGGTGAACGACTGAGTTGCCTCTCACTTCTTACTTAATCCCCCCTCTCTCAGCTCAGCCCCCGCGGAGGTCTGAGTTACCATCTCTCCCTCTGTAGTTTGTTACTCGGGCTCCTCGGCTCACCCTTCAGCTTCGCCCCCTAGTTCCTCACGTATGAGCAACCCTGCTCCACGGCGTCCCGGAGACCAGAGGGGGCACGGCTTCCTTCCACCCTCACCCCGGCCGCATGCATGTCTTCCCTTTCCTCCCTCTCCCTCTCCATGTCCTCTGGGCTGCGCACAGCAGCTCGCCTCAGCCCCGGCTGCTTTAGCTCTCACCTCGGGCACAGGTAGCCTGGCAAGAGGGAAAGAGCGAGGGAAGCAGGGAGGGGAAAGCCCAAGGGCTCACCTGCCGCCTCAGCCCCGGGTTCTGCTGCTTCTCCCACGCGCCTCATTTCACTTCAGGTCTCCACTTAGGCACCAGCCTAAATGATGCATGGACACGTCAGGTGACCCTGGTCTTCAGGTTTCTCTCACACAGCCACACCTGCCAGTTCGTCATGAAGTGTGAAGAGGGCAGGTATTAGAACATCTGTGCGTGGATTTTTGAGGCCCAGAGGACAGCTTTTTAAATCCTGGGTCGACCTCCTTTTTATTACTATATAGGAAAAGAGAATCTTTTTTTTTTTTTAACTTGCTTTAGGCATAGGAAAGCAAGAGAAAAACTCTAGGATTATAGTTTTGCCCCTATGGAAAGGTAGCAGAGGTTTTCACAGACACAGCTAGCCAAGCCCTGGGACCACCAGAGAAAAGGGGTGGCAGCGATAGCTCTGAGAGTGAGGTAGGCACCAGAGTCCTTTATCATGACGACAATTTATTCTCCTGGGTTTTAGTCACTAAAGGATCAAACACACTCGGATCTAGAAGTCAATGCGGGAAATGCGGCTGTAAAATACAGCCACCCCTACATCAAGGAGGAAAGCATTCTTTGTCTTACGTAGAACAATCCTGGGAGCAACCGTGTTGTACTGATGTTTGACCATTAGGGGGCAGAAGAAGATAAAACTTTTCCTCAGAAGGCTCCTCCAGCGCTGACCTCCCTAGTTCTTTTCCAGCTTTCTCTCTATGTATGGTCTGTTTCAGGCTAACTCTCTCAGGAGAGGTTTTAGAGGAAATTACAGCACAGTCTTTGAGGCAGGAAGGTTGAGCAATGATTCTCAAAGTGTGGTTCCCAGATTCTNCTAGTGTGAAGACATTATTTGCCTCTTGCCCTGGGTTGTTATCTGCACCAATGACACAAAGACAATGATGGTTAAAAATAGGGGCACCTTAGCACGACTCTCAAGATTCCCACCTTGAGAATACGGTGACGTATTCTTCACCGGCACACATTTGCAAGAAGAGGGAGGTGGGGGGAGCCAATTTTACTTAAGAAAGGCTCTCATCAAGCAGCAAAATTATTAATTTTGTCAAATGATGACCTTTGAATTCATGCCCTTTAATTTAGCATGACCACATGGAAGTATACAGAAAGCAGCCTTTTGCATATCTGAGAAGGACCCTCTTGAAGAAAAACACTTGTACAGTCTGAACAAGAGTCCCCCCCTTTTTTTTTTTGCAACACCATTTTTACTTAAAAAACATAAAAAAGGTCTGCCAAACAAATTATGGTTTTTCAAGCTTCGGTATTTGGCAGATATTTTCCCAAAAAAGAAAGTGAGCTTATTCCTT
Organism: Crocuta crocuta; assembly: GCF_008692635.1. NCBI lineage: Eukaryota > Metazoa > Chordata > Mammalia > Carnivora > Hyaenidae > Crocuta > Crocuta crocuta. The sequence continues at coordinate 322,303 of NW_027529533.1, forward strand.
TAAGAAAAACAACTAAGAGCATTCGTGCCAGTATTTGTGATAAAATTGGAGCTTTCAAGTGAAAATTTAGAAATCCAGAAAACTTGTATCTGCCACAGTGAGCTTCACAATTCTCTATATTTGAAGACTCTTCTAATTAAGTTGATGATGGTGGTGCTATTAATGAATTTGATATTTTTTATATTGTATAATTAAATGTGTCAAAAACTTGAAGATCTGTGTAACTCCTTGAACCACTATTTTCCTTATGCCTGGGTCAAAAGTTTATTTCAAAGGGCAAGATAGTTCAATGGATTTTAATGTAACAGTGTACAAAAAGTTCACTGATATGGTTTCAGATTCTATATTGTTATTAATCTTTAAGAAACTAACATTTGGTAGTTAGGTGTAGTAAGCCACATCCTCCACAAATCCTTCATTAATGCTGCTAAGTGAAACCTCTCTCGTCTCTTCCATCTCTCTGCATAGTTTGAATATATGAGCTTCAATAGTTTGAAGCTCTATTTTAGTAGATATCACATTCCATCTGGTATAATACTGTAGTTAATTATGAACATTCTGCTTTTTTCCCACTAGACTTTATATTCCTTTAAGTCAAAGACCAGATCTCATTTACAGCCCCAGCAGAGATATTTCTCACAGTGAACATCAAATTTGTTTTTAAGCTTATTTTTATGGATTTTAAGAGAGGGAGGGAGAGAGCACAGGCACACAAGAGCAAGGGAGAGGGAGAGAGAGAGAGGAAGAGAGAATCCCAAGCAGTTCTCTGAGCTGCCAGTGTAGAGCCCAACTTGGGATTCCATCCCACAACCATGAGATCATGACCTGAGCCAAAAGCAAGAGCCAGATGCTTAACGGACTGAGCCACACACATGCCCCTCAAGAATTTTTTTAAATTAAGCTTCTGCACAGCCAAGGAAACAACCCAGAAAATTAATAGGCAACCAACGGAATGGGAAAAGATAGTTGCAAATGACATATCAGATAAAGGGTTAATATCCAGAATCTATAAGGAACTCACCAAACTACACGCCCGAAAAACAAACAACCCAGTGAAGAAATGGGCAGAAGATATGAACAGACACTTCTCCAAAGAGGACATCCAGATGGCCAACAGACACATGAAACGATGCTCAGCATCCCTCCTCATCAGGGAAATACAAATCAAAACCACACTGAGATACCACCTCACGCCAGTCAGAGTGGCTAAAATGAGCAAATCAGAGAACTCTAGATGCTGGCGAGGATGTGGAGAAACGGGCACCCTCCTACACTGTTGGTGGGAATGTAAACTGGTACAGCCCCTCTGGAAAACAGTGTGGAGGTTCCTCAGGAAACTAACAATAGAACTCCCCTATGACCCAGCAATAGCACTGCTAGGAATTTACCCAAGGGATACAGAAATGCTGATGCATAGGAGCACATGTACCCCAATGTTCATAGCAGCACTCTCCACAATAGCTAAAACATGGAAAGAGCCTAAGTGTCCATCAACAGATGAATGGATCAAGAAGATGTGGTTTATCTATACCATGGAATACTACATGGCAATGAGAAACAATGAAATCTGGCCATGTGTAGCAACATGGATGGACCTTGAGGGTGTTATGCTGAGCGAAATAAGTCAGGCAGAGAAGGACAAATATCATATGTTTGCACGTATAGGAGGATTAGGAGGAACTTGACGGAGGAACAAGGGGGAGAAGAAGGGCGGAAATGGTGGGGGAAAGGGAGAGAAGCAAACCATGAGAGACTCTTGAATGCTGACAAAAACTGAGGACTGATGGATGTGGGGGGAGGGGGAGATGGGCATGGAGGAGGACACTTGTGGGGATGAGCACTGAGTGTTATGTGGAAACTAATTTGACAATAAACTATTAAAAAAAAAAGATTTTTTTAAAATTAAATTGTGTTGAATCCACTATATTGTGTTGAATCCACTATCTTTGAGAACCCAACAGCTTTTAGACATGCAATTCTAAAGAGCTGAAATTAAGTATTTTATACGTTTCTACCCTTGATGTTCTCAGGTATAACTAAGGACATTTCTATCTCCCACATGTGTCACAGATAAAAATAGAAAGTGTTCTTCTTCCTTTCCTACTTCCTTAGATCATGCTCAGCTAAAAGTTCAACTAAACATATATTTAGTGAACACTTTGTAACAATCACCAGTCACCCTGTCTGCTCTTAAAGAAAATTACAAAGGACTAATAGCCTTAGGAACTACCCTTGATTAAGAATCAGAAGACCTTGCTACTTCAGACTGTACCAAATCTCTATCAATGTGACCTTGGAGAAATCACTTAATCCCTATTCATCTTCCTCATCTGTAAAAAGAGCCATTCATAAATGGTGGATTTCTTCATCGATATGGATGCCACTCATCTTACAATAAGCTTATGGACCAATTCTGCAAACTTTTACAGTATGAGATTCTCAAACTGTATGGCAGAGAGTCTCAAAGTGTAGTCCTCGACCAGAAATATCTATTGGGAATTTGATTAAAATGCACCTTCTCTGAGGGCGCCTGGGTGGCTCAGTTGGTTAAGCATTCAACTTCGGCTCAGGTCACGGTCTCACGGGTTCGTGCGTTCGAGCCCCACGTTGGCTCTGTGCTGACAGCTGGGAGCCTGGAGCCTGCTTCGGATTCTGTGTCTCCCTCTCTTTCTGCCCCTCTCTTGCTCATGCACTGTCTCTCTCTCTCAAAAATAAATAAACATTGAAAAAAAATTTATTTTTTTTTAATTTTTTCAATTTTTTTAAAAATTTATTTCTAGGAAAGAGAGAGAGACAGCGTGAGTAGGGGAGGGCCAGAGAGAGAGGGAGTCACAGACTGAAACAGGCTCCAGGCTCTGAGCTGGCAGTCAGCACAGAGTCCGACGCGGGGCTCGAACCCACGAACCGCGAGATCATGACCCAAGCGAAAGTCGGACGCTTAACCGACTAAGCCACCCAGGTGCCCCTGAAAAAAAAATTTAAAAATACACCTTCTCAAGCTGTGCCCTATACTGACGGAATCAGAAACACTGGTTCCTTGGTCTGAGGAACACGGAGCTCTGGGGCTTCCTCTTCTCCAAGTGGAACGTGGTGCCGGACCTGTGAGGGCAGCACTGGGGTTGTTCCTCTCCTTCCTGCCAGCTCATTGTCCGAGCAGCTAGAGGGATCTTTTTTTCTTTTTAATCACTTTTAAACAATTCTGCTTACCAGAAGCTCCATAGGCCAGTAATACCTAGCCTACTTTCCTCGTAGAGGTAAAGCCCTGAGGGTCAATGGACAAATGTTATGAAAATCTTTGCAAACTGAGAGGAACCACACAGATGTAAACACTGTTAAAGTTGCCAAGTCTTTAAGGAGAAGTCATATAAAGGAGGAAAACAGATTAAATGGAGGAGACACTGATGACAGATGATATAAACTACTCTCAGCTTCTGAAGAAATCATCATTCTGACTATATACATAGCTCTCCCCCACCCTGCCTTGATTTTGTCTGCTTACACTTGAAACAAAGCTATAACAAATCGATAGAGTGAAGACACAGCAATTTCTTTTTTTTAATTTTTAAAAATGTTTTATTTATTTTTGTGAAAGCGAGAGAGAAAGACGCAGAGAGAAAGGAAGACATAGAATCCAAAGCAGGCTCCAGGCTCTGAGCCATCAGCACTGAGCCCAACGTGGAGCTCGACTCAAACTCACAAACAGTGAGATCATGACCTGACCCAAAATCAGACAAGACTGAGCCACTCAGGTGCCCCCTCTTTTTAAAATTTTTAATGTTAAGACACAACAATTTAAAAGGAAGCCCAGAGGTGCCCTGGTGGCTGAGTTGGGAGAGCGTGAGACTCTTGATCTTGGGGTTGTGAGTTTGAGCCCCATGTTGGGTGTAGAGGTCATTTAAGAATAAAAAAAATGTTTTTAAATGTTTATTTATTTCTTTTGAGAGAGACAGAGACAGAGAGAGAGAGAGAGAGCACGCAAAGCATGAGACAGCATGCACACAAGTGGGGGAGAGGCAGAGGAGAGAGACAATCCAAGCCGACTCTGCGTTCTCAGTACAGAGCCTGAGCCAAACTCATGAACCGTGAGATCATGACCTGAGCTGAAATCAAGAGGTGGATGCTTAACCAACTGAGCCACATGGGCACCCCAAGAATTAAAAATCTTTAAAAAATAAAAAATAAAAAGGAAGCCCAGTATCCCATGACCAGTATCAGGCTACATCCCTTGCTTTGGCAGAGATTAAAACGTAGTGCCCGCTTACGGTTTCAACTAGAAGAAACATGGTCTTTGATTATGAAGCAAATAGGATTTTCTCCCTATTCCCACAATTTGGTGTAACTTGAATAAAGAATCTGAATTGTTGGTATGTAGTTTGGACCCAACCCCTACCACACCCAAGAATCCCACGGTCTTTAGTCCTGTCTATGTGTGATACATTCAGTCTTCATTTGAGAAGCCTCAAATGGAGATCCGTTTCATTTCTCCCCTCCCCCCTCTTAGTTAGGCTTCTGCCATTTACTCTATGACTGAGGGTAAATCCCATCCTGACCTCATTTTCCTTAGGGAATTTAAGTGGACAGTATGGCATTTATAAACTATGAAATATTTACAATGTAAGGTGATATAATCGTACTGCTATTAGCAAAGCCTAGAAGCCAAGTAAAATTATCTTGATCAAGATCTTTTGTTTTCCAAAGAGTTTGTAGACAAAGAGGGAAGCCATGTTTATCTGTATAATTAAACGACAAGGAACAAATGAAGATATCCAGTCCCTTGAATGTCTATTCAAAACATAGTAGTTAGTGGTTAGTGATTATCAGGGTCTCATATATGTGCTTCTACATTCAGTCTGTTTGTGCTCTATTGTTTCGGTTGAAGCCTGTGAAAAAAATCCAGCCTCACCCAGATAAGTAGTCAGAAAAAGGAGAGGTATTTCAACAGCTTCTCAGATTTGCTTGTGGTTCTTTTCTTTTTTTTTTTTTCTGTATGTGTTGTTTCTTTTTTATTTTTTTAGTAATCTCTGCACCCAAGGTGGGGCTTAAACTCATAACCCCAAGATCAAGAGTTGCATTTTCTTCAGATTAAGCCAGCCAGGCGCCCCATCTGTGGCTCTTGATGTTTCATATCTGAACTGGGCCTTTAAAGGTAACAGGATCTTGCCTGGTAAAGATAAAGAGGGAGAATCTTCTGGGCAGAGACAAGTACATGGAAAAAGATGCAGGTAAGCCCTGAATTTGCTTGAGGATCAGCTACTTTTCCATGTGATCTGAAAAAGGCACACACTTGCATTGTGAGATACCACTGAAATGTCAGCGGGAACAGTCAAGAACGATGAAATAGTTCTGGGCCAGGAGAGACATGATCAGAGGCAAGCTGTAGAGAAGGTGGCTGTGGCAGGTAGCAGTATGGAGGACAGGTAGAAGTGACGTGACAAGAAGAGACCAGCAAGGAGGTGGACAGCAGTAAGGAAGACATTTCAGAAGGTGACATGAATGAGAGAATGGATTTTGAGTCTTTTGTGGTAAATTTGGTTTTGAACCTGGTTTCAACTTACTTGTCTTAAGCAAAATACAACTCTCTCTGGACTTCAGTTTCCTCATCTGAAAAGAGAGGCTAGAAGCTGGCTAATGTCTGTCTACCGCGAACTTTCTGTGATTCTGAGAACCTTACTTGCCCTCTGCTGCAAACCAAATTGTGGATGACTTGGGTCACTTGTTATTAACCCTTCAATTTTGCTAAAATGAAGGTGGCTCCATTTGAAATCACAAAGTTGAAATAAAATACAATTGACGTCCCATTTGGGGTCATCGTTTGGGGTAGAAGTGTGATGATGAAATTGTCATTCACACCTGCCTTATTTAAACCTTATTGAAACTACACCAACTTTTCAAACATGGTTGATTTGCAACAGAGAAAATTTTGTCTTGCTGAGTTTACACACTCATGGGACAGGAAGCACAAGTTCAACTCTGAAAATGTGGTAGGTTACTTAGGTTACTTATAAACACAAGGGTTTGCATTAGGGGTAGAGGCCAGATTTCATGACTATGACTGGAAATATTAGGGAACAGATGAATCATATAATACATAGCTTCAACCGGAAAGCGAATGTATCCTACTGTTAAAAGAGTTTATCTCGAAATCTCTGTGAAATCTAAGGGAGCTGGAGGAACTCTCAGCCCAAGCCAGGTATGGGATGTCAGGAACTATCTAGCACAGACTCCAGCCAGAAGACCAAACGTTGCCTTTTGTTCTGTCCTGGGAGGGTGGGAAGGATATGAAAAACAATGTTCTGTCATGGAGAAGATTCAGGGGAATAAAAATGAATCATCGCTGGCCGCAGGAAACACTAGGAGTTCTCTAAAGGGAATGAGAGCTTCCTCCTGTATCTTGGGTGGGAGGAAAGGGAGTAAGGGGAAATAGCAGCTGTTTGGGGGAGAGGGAAGCCAGAGAAAAGGACACTGCGCAGACCTGAGGCTCACAACCAGTGCAGAGGAACAAACTCAAAGGCATGTGAGTTTATGCTGGTTTCCTGTCCCTTAGGGAGGTTTTTTTTTTCCTCTTGAGCTGCCTCTGGTGATTTCCTAATCAGCTTCCCAGCCCCCATCTCCACCCTGTGCAATGTCATCTGCATAAAAATGTGGAGAATGTGACCCACTATTCACGCGTGTCCAGAAGGGCTCTGTGAATTATGAGGCTGCACGTGTAGCCTGCTACACAAAGGATCTGCAACCAGCAGGCTGGGAACACAAATTGCTGCCCTAGGCAGGGGAGGCCCGAGTGTCAAGGGACATCTGGAGCTGAGTTCAGGACCTGAACTGGGACTTTGGAAGCATTTGAGTCACACCCTGCTCCTTGCTAGATCCTGAGGCATGAGACTAGGGCTGGATTCGCTCTTGCTTCTTGTGTTTCCTTAATTAATTAAAGTAGTTAATTACTTTTTAAGTATCCTTATATCTCTCCATTTATTTCAGTACTCCTTAGTGTTTCGAAATAATATCTTTTTTTAAACCTTTTCTATTAATGTCCTTTTCAAACATACAAAATAACAGAGAGCATAGTATATCGAACCCAGCTTCAATATTTATCAATATTTTACCAAATTTGTTTTATTTATGTCTCTTCCTCTTTTTAAATCTAAAGTATATAGTATTAAAGCAAACCCCACATTTTAATTATAAAACTTTCAGAATGCATTGCTAGCAGATAAGGACTTTTATTTTTAAATAAGCTCTGTACAACATGGGGCTTGAACTCACAAACCCAAGATTAAGAGCCCCATGTTCTACTGACTGAGCCAACCAGGTGTCCCAGGTAAGGAATTTTTTTTTTTTTTTTTGAGAGAGAGAGAGAAAGCAAGCACACAAGCAGGGCATTGGAGGAGAAGGGCAGAGGGACAGGGTTGGGGGGAGAGAGAGAAAGAGAGAGAGAGAAAATCTTAAGCAGGCTCCAGGCTCAACATTAGATTGAAACCCTGGGATAATGACCAGAGCCAAAATCAAGAGTCATGTTCAACTGACTGAGAAACCCAGGGGTCCCAGGACTCTTTTTATAACATAATAATGCAAATATCATATAGCATATGTAATAAAATTAGTGTTTTTAATTTTTTTTAAGTTTATTTATTTATTTTGAGAGAGAGAGAGAGAGCATGGGCAAGAAGGGTAGGGACAGAAAGAGAGGAAGAGAGAGAATTCCAAGCAGGTTCCTCACTGTCAGCACAGAGCCTGATGCAGGACTCGAACTCACTCGAACTTTGAGATCATGACCTGAGCTGAAATCAAGAGGCAGATGCTTAACCGTCTGAGGCACTGAGGTGCCCCCAAATTAGTATTTTATTTAAAGTTTATTTATTTATTTTGATGAGGGGAGGAGCAGAGAGAGAGAGAGAGAGAGAGAGAGAGAGAGAGAGAATCTTAAGCAGGCTCTGTGGTCAGCATGGAGCTTGATTCAGGGCTCAATCCCACAAACCATGAGATCTTGACCTGAGCTGAAACCAGGAGTCAGACATCTAACTGACTGAGCCACTCAGGTGCCTCCAAATTAGTAATTTTTTAATATCGTATACTCATGCACAAAGACCAAATATATTTCTTATTATACCACAGAATCCAACAAGATCCACACATAACACATATTGGTTCCTCTCTCTTTTTTTAAAAATTCCATTTATTTGTAGGAGAAATTGGGTCATAAGTTCCTATAGAATTTCCCACATCCTAGGTTTGGCTTATTGAATCCTTGTGGTATTTTTCCCAGGATCCCTACTTCCTTTTCATTAGGAAATGTTATTTAAAGACTACCATCTGGGCATAAGGGACATTCTTTGCCACTGAATTGGCATTGTTTTGTGGATTTTCCAAAGCAAACAGTGAGAAAATACTTATTTTTGAAAATGAGAAAAATTGAGCCCTATTAATATTTCCAAGTTTAATTCATGGTGGCAACATTTTTACATCACTTACTCGATTTTATATTTGTATCTTAATTCTCCTTTGCTGAAAAACTTGGTTTCTATGATATTAAAATAATCACTTATTAGCTTTGGTTTACAACGCAGTTAACATAGGTTAAGATTTTTTTGCAATAATTTAATGGAAGGAATATAGTCTCTGAAGTCGCTGAGGATTATAATTTCTTCCTGCATTGTTTTCTTTTATTCTTTTTATTGTTTTATTTTCACTATGAAGATTTTCTTACATATCTGGTAAATCCTGGCTATTGATTCAAAATAAGAGATACTAAAACGTCAGTATTACCAACAGTAAGATTACTAAAATAAGAGTATAAAATCAAAGAAATTAAGTAAAAGTCCTATAATCTTTCATTTGACTAGAAAATATCAGTATGGGGGTGCCTGGGTGACTCAGTCGGCTACGCGTCTGACTTTGGCTCAGGTCATGATCTTGTGGTTCTGGGTTCGAGCCCACATCAGGTTCTGTGCTGGCAGCTCAGAGCCTGGAGACTCTGTGTCTCCCTCTATCTCTGTTCCTCCCCCACTCATGCTCTGTCTCTCTGTCTCAAAAATAAATAAACTGTTAAAAAATTTAAAAAAAAGAAAATATGGGTATGAACTTTTTTCTTAAAATAAATAAAAAATACACATTTTATTGCTCTCACCTTTGAAAAGGCCTAGAAGCAATGATAGTTCAGTAATAATATGCACACATTCAGATTCTGGTCTGAATATGGTCTCCACCATTCCCCTCTAAGGAAAACTAGAGATCTAGAAAATGGCTGATTCCAAGTCTAGGGTAGGAAATTAACAAGTGAGTCTGGGACATCATTTTATGTCAAAGAAGAAATAAAGAAGCCTTTTGAAACAAATAGAATTGCATCAAAAGGACACAAAAGCTACCTTTGAGTCTCCAATTTACCAAAGATGGAGCAATTTGAGCATGAAAAAGAATAAAATACATAAAATTTCCTGAGTTTATAATGGTTTTCAAAAATGTTTCATTGGTCATATTTAGAGCTTGCAAGGATACCAAGTCATTACTCAAAAAAGTATTGAAAAGGAAAATATGAAAGATTTATCCTGCCTTTCCTGTATGGACTATATTTCAGGGTAACCAAATTGTTGACGAGGAAAAGGTCTTTATAGAATAATTCCAACCAATAATGCAGAAAAATGACAGATTAGGAAAATCGTCATTTTGCACCCCAATGATCTAGGCAAAGCTGATCAGTATTTGCTAAAACAATTAGGTTAAAAGTCAATGAAGAACTTCATCACAGAAGTGTCATCTGAATCCACTGATTCACTTGGTATCATTAAAAGTAAAACAACTCAACACCTAGGTAGTTGAGCATGTGGTTCTTGATCTCGGTTTACATCGTGATCTGTGGTTCATGGAACTGGACCCAAGTGGGGCTCCTCACTGACAGAGCAGAACCTTCCTGGGATTCTCTCTCTCCTTCTCTCTCTCTGCCCCTCCCCTGCTTGCATTCTCTCTCTCTCTCAAAATAAATAAACTAAAAAAAAAAAAAAGTGAAACAACTGGACGAGATAATGATGTCCTATTGTAGGAAAAACAACCACCACTTAGGAAGTATTTTTACCTTAAAAAAGCCAAACCTGAATCTCATCAACTCAGTAGGCTTAGCTGTCAGTTTACAGAAAATAAGAGGAAGAAAAGAACATTTAACTAAGATCACAAAGATGCAATAAGCCAAATCCTGAATAAGAGCTTCTAGAAGTCAGGTAAGCTAGTTTCTCCACAAAATAATAACATAACAAATAGAGGTATGGATTTCTAAAGGATAAAAGATACTGAGGAGATATAATAACCAGATCCAATGTAGGGACCTTGTTGGATGCTTCTTTCAACAAACCCACTATAAGATACACCTTTAAGATAATCAGGGAAATTTGAATATAGGCTTAGTATTCAAATATATAAAGGAATTATATTAAGTTGTATTATCATAATGGTGTAAATGCCATTTTTAAATGTTTTGATCAGCAAATCAAAAAAAAATATTGAAGTATTTCCAGATGGTTAAAAAAATTAATGAAACTTGGTAATAGGTATTATGTGAGTTCATACTGTTTTCTATTTCTGAACTCAAAATTTCCTATCAGTAATGATTTTCAAAAATAAAGGAAAAGAGGGGCGACTGGGTGGCTCAGTCAATTAAGCATCCGACTTCTGCTCAGATCAGGACCTCATGATTTGTGAGTTGGAACCCGTTGTCGGGCTCTGTCCTGACCGTTCAGAACCTGGAGCCTGCTTCAGATTCTGGGTCTCCCTTTCTCTCTGCACCTTCCCTACTCATGCTGTCTCTTTCTCTCTCTCAAAAAGAAGTAAACATTCAAAAAATTTTAAAAATAAATAAAGGAAAAGATAAGTTCTTGGTGAATATTTGAAATAGAAGTTATCTCTAACTACAGTTTTAAAAACAATAGGAAAAAGAAATCTTGGTTAACATAGAACATGGGAGAATAAAGGAAACTGGATATTTCCAAAAGAAAATTTAAATGAACAAGATAATCTGGTAAGTTAACCATCTCCTCTATCTCACTCCATTTCTCTCTATGTTGTCGCTACCAGTTTTCTAGATCTCAACCATCTTCTCTTCCATAGGATTCTGCTAACACACAAATTCCATTTTTTCTGACTCTTTTTTTCCCCTAGCACTCTCTCCCTTCTGTTTGTATTTGTAATGTCACCTAGTCCATGCCATGATGCAATTTCCCATGATTAATATAATTTCTAAGACTTCAGTTTGTCCTCCATGGTTGTAAGTTAGATTTATTTTTCCTGCAGTCACTAAAGGAGGCACCCAAACTGCCTAAGTAAATTCTGTTTGGATCGTAGTGCAGGTTGGGGCACAACTCATTCCTCCTAAGCCAGGTTGGTTCTTCTCCAATGGTGATTCCTGACTTTGTCACTTCTTCCCTGACACTAAATTTGGGGCACATTTGTCTCCCATTACCCACCATTTACTTACTACAATGACTTTAAGCAGAAATGAAATGTTCAATTTCTGAAAACCAGCCTTTTTTACAATACAGCTAACAACTAGACCGGCTGAAGAATGAGAACTCTCCCAGTACAGACTTCTCCTTCTTTTCAGAGGCAAGTGCTGGGGGGAGACNGGGGAGACGGGGGTTGGAGGGGTGGGGGGGAACAAAATGAGCCTTGTGCTCTGCCCTTAAGGTCGACACATTGAATGTAGCCTTGTGTGTGTTGTGAATGTACAGTACATGACATCATGCATATTCAATGGGCTTTCCCTACTGACAGAGTCCCACTCATGACCAAAATTCTCTTTTTAGAAAGGCTCTCCTGTAACTTTTGACATGATTTTACTATCCTGGTGCTTTTACCTTTTCCCCTGTCATAGCCATGACTCTTCCTTCTCTGACTTGCTCGTATTTCCCTCCCCCCTCTCCTCTCCTCAGTTCTGCTCTCCTTTTTCTGTCCTTTCCTTTCTTTTCCTCTCCTCAACTTCCCCTGCTCTCTCTTCCCTTCCTTTTCTTCCTCTCCCTGCTGCCCTTTCCATTCTTTGTGCATAAAACTAATAAAGACTCTTGACCTCAACTATTAACTGTACCTTTTATATCACTATTGCCCAAGTTCCAATCTTGCATTTCCAACAGACTAACTGATATTTATATTTGGATATCCCGTTATTAAGTCCAAAATACAATGTATAATCTCCCAAAGAGATTCTCCTTCCCATTTGACTTTGTGAGTGACACTTCCAGTCTCCAAGCTGCCCAGATGTGGAGCCTCATACTCATCTCTTATTCTCTCCTTAACCACTCTACTGAGAAAAGAAACACATTTTGTTTTTTCAATCTTTGAGATGCATCCTAGCCCATCCCTCTTCTCCATTTCTACCAACACCATGGTGGTCCAGGCTCTTGTTGTGCAGAATTATAATGATGACTCCTCTCTGCCCTTCTTCTCTATTCATTTTTTTCCCTTGGGTCCCCTGGGTGCATCGCCAACCCAGATGATTCTCATTCACACACTACTTTAAGCTTCTCAAGATCCACATATGCGTGAAAATACATGATATCTGTCCTCTGACTATTTTATTTCACTTAGCAAAATACCTTCCGGTTCCATCCACGTTGCTGCAAATGGCATGATTTTGTTCTTTCTGACCTTGACTATGAATGGATGAGGGGGAGGGCATTACAGACATTTCAGGATGGATGGGGAGGCCCTTCTTCAAAATAGGAAATGAGGAAATGAAGTAGTTATCTGTCTGTGTGGACCTTTCTCATTCTAATGTGACTTTTCCCCCCAAAATAGCTTGTTTTGGGGAAAATAAACATCTTGAAAATGTTCCTACTGTATAGGGAGTGCCAGTCTAGGAATGGATGGCAATGTGAAGAAGGGGAAAGATTGGTTGGTGGCCTGAGCATGAGGAAACCGGGTCCTAGTCTTTAAGTGCCATTTCCATCATGCCACTAACTCTGTTTCACCACACACATTCTTCTGCTCCTTTCATTCACTGACTCCTTTATGAAAGTTGGTTTTCTTGAATACTTCCTATTTCTTGGTTGTGGGATCAGCTATATGGTTGAGATTCCCAGTTAGATTCTCTGTCACATCTGTGTGCATGGTCATCCCGGGAAAGAAGCAAGAGTTGTCGTGACTTGCCTGCATTCTGATTTGCTTTCAGGAAGAGGAAGGGCAGGATGTGTCAGCTGGCAGGGCCCCTACTGGTGTGTCTGGTGGATTTGGTGCTCACCATTCCCCATTAAGGTCATCAGCCACCTGCTGCCCTGTCTCTGATCTGACGGAACCTGGAGGCAGACACTCCATCATTGCTGCCTGGCTGCTGTTGCTGTGACATCTGTGTACCCTGTTGCCCTGGACTCCCTTCTGCTACAACTTTATACAGCCTCCAATTGTATGCCTCCCCCCAACACTTAGTGTTTCAACTTTTCTCAGCAGTCTCAGATGAGTCTGGACTATATATTTTCCTTTCAATCCAATCTTCTAAATTTTTATTCTTTTATTTTTTAAAGAAGATTTTATTTTTAAGTAATCTCTACACCCAATGTGGGGCTCAAACTTACAACCCTGAGAATAAGAGCTGCATGCTCCACCAACTAAGCCAGCAAGGTGCCCCTCCATTTTTATTCTTTATTTACGACCAAAGTCTTTTCTAGTTTTTTTTTCCCAAGTTTATTTATATCTGTTTTTTAGAGACAGCATGTGCAAGTGGGGAAGTGGAAAAGGGAGAGAGAGAGAATCCCAAGCAGGCTTGCACTGTCGGTACAGAGCCCTATGTGGGGCTCGAACCCATGAAGCACTGTGAGAACATGATCTGAGCCAAAATCAAGAGTCAGACGCTCAACTGACTGAGACACCCAGGAGCCCCATCTTATCTAGTTTTTAAGCACAATTATTTCTAGGAATTGGGAAGAAACTGCAACTTGTACTTGGTCCACCATTTTGAAATGAAAGCCTTAGTTCTGGCTTTACCACCCAACCTTTGACGGTCACTGGGATTTATGTTAATTTACCCACCTTGGTGGAAATGAGAAGGGGGCATGAAAATTTGGTTAGAAAACAGGAACAATTTATTTTCCTAAAGCTGATTCCTTATTAATACCTGGATGGGAAGTTAGATGTTTGTATCCAAAAGAGTATTTTTTGGTTATTGGGAAGTGAGCCACTCAAAGTCAGAAACACACTCAATGTTAGAAAAATATCCCTATTTGCCTTTTGGACTTTGGGAATTATATACTCTCCAAGTGAGTGACTGTTAAGCCCCTAGATCTGGCCGAGCTGCCTCCTCTGGGCTGAGAACCACTTTGGTTCCAGGCAGCTGGGGAATTTATGGACGTCTGAATCCAACCCAGCTGAGGAGGAGAGAAGTTTGGGAAGGAGCCAGTCAGGTGCACGACAAAATTAGGGCTACAGCTGGAGAGAGAGGATTCCATGAGGGGGAGGGTCAGCCTGAGGGGCTGAGTCATCAGTACAGGGAGGATTCCAAAGGCTCTGGAGTTCTGGTTAGGCCTTGGTGGTGAAATGAAATTTTGGCTTTGATCCTCTGGGAAGGGGCCGATTCTGTTGAGAAAGATTCCAATCAGAGGGTAGGCTCTATTTCATGGAGAAGGGAACACATTGCAAAGTCCTGAATAAAGAAAAAAAAAGGTTTTTGTTTGCTTATGTGTGTGTTTGTTTAGGGGAAGGAGTGTTTTAGTCTATTCTGGTACAATGTAAACAGAAACAGGATTTGATAACTTAGTTAAGAAATCTGCTTTGTTTCCTTTCAAGAAACTGTGTAAAAAGATTCAGGACCACAGGACCATTTTCTAAAATTTAAATGAGTGTGGTCTACCAAGGGTGGGAGTAGGATGTGGGGGCGGGGAGGGGGGACTGGCCAAGAAAGGCTTAAGTGTGGTGCTTGAACTTCAGGGCTCTCACTTACAGGGACCCCTTTCAGTGCCCCGACCATGTGTTCACTTAGTCATATGCTTTTGTAAAATTTGCGTAAGTACAACCAGCATCTCCTTCTACCCAGACTTCCCTTCATCATCATCCTTTCACATCACATGGCAGCTAAGGGTATTTCAGGATCTAACTAAAGGGATGTCAAAGCAAAGATACAGTGAATTTCGTTCAGTGTGATGTATTCACATAGTTTGCAGGCACTTCTGGGCATTAGTTATTTCCAGCTGTTTGAATGTAGGACTGGCTTTTGGGAATGCTTTTTTTTTTTTAATTGAGATATAACTCAAATACCATAACATTGAATCTTTTAAAGCATATAATCCAGTTATTTTGGAGTATTCACAAGGCTCTGCAACTATTACAACTATTTGATTCCATAACCTTTTCACACCCCACCTTCCCAAAGAAACCCCATTAGTCACTCTCCATCCCTTCCTTCCCCCACTGACCTCTTAATCCTTCTTAATCTAATTTATGTGTCTGAATTTGCTTATTCTGGACACTTCATGTAAGTGAATGTATAAGTGGTTTTTTTCACTTTGCACAATATTTTCAAGGTTCATTCATGTTCTAGCATGAGTCAGTTCTTTATTCATTTTTATGGCTAAATAATATTCCATTTTGTTCATCCATTCATCAGCTGGTAGACATTTTGGTTATTCCCAGTTTCCTGACCAATGTGTGAACTCAGCTAACATGAAGCTCTAGACCGGTGGTAGTATCCGAATATGAACCGCCTAGGGTGACCAGTGCTGGAAGAGTTACTGTTGCGAAGGAGAAACACTTTGAAATATACAGTCAGAAGCTATCATGTCAGAGGAATGACTACCTCTGTCCATTCTCCATGTAGAAGTGATGTAACAAAATTGTTGTCAAATAAAGAGGTTACCAAAATTTTGCAGCCCAAATATGTAGAAAGACATATAGAGGTATGTCAGTTAATTAAAATGTCTTTTTTAGGGGAGGGGAATATTTTTTGTTGATTATCAATTTTTTCAAAAACATGTGCTTTGTGGTTTATTTTCTCATTTTAAATAAACGCTTTTAAATTTGAGTGTAGATTTGTAATTTTGCATTTCTTTTCTTAAAGCCCCCCTAAATCAAATATGCAGGCCCCTCAAAATAAGGATCCACCCTGCTCTTAAGCAATACTTTCAACTCCCCCACTTTTTTTTTTTAAGTTTATTTATTTGTGGGGAAGGGCAAAGAGAGAGGGAGAAAGAGAATCCCAAGCAGTCTCGGCACTGCCAGCGCAGAGCCTGACCTGGGGCTCCAACTCACAAATGGCTAGATCCCGACCTGAGCCAAAGCTAAGAGTCTGAAGGTTAAGGACTGAGCTACCTAGGTCCCTCCCACCCCTCTTTTTCTGGTAGTACTACTTAGAGGTGACCAGGAGCTTTTGTGAGAGGTTTTCTCCTAGGGAATTATACAGCAAGTTGCTCATACTGTTGCTTTCCACCTTCTCATTGTCCATCCTTTCCTTTTTCAGCTTGCAAACACTTTCAGGAAAAACTAGCTCATGCAATACCTTATTACCTCATTAAGTATGCAATACCCTGAAGAGCTGCTGTGATTGATTAAGTACCTTCAGCAAATATTTCCCTCTAGGCTCTCCTTCCCTCTGGGGCCGAGTCTACCTCGCCTCCATTCCCGGGTTCCCACCGTGGGCTTGGCCATGTGACTTGCTTTGGCCAATGGGATGTGGAGAGAAGTACACCTGACACTTCTGAGCACCAGAAGCCGCTTTAGATCACTTTCTGGGAGCCAGTGGTCTTTCAGCGTGGGTCCTGCCAGAAGATACTCCTAGAGACCTGCATTCTGAATCCGAAGCTCAGCCTAAGGAGAAGCTGCAGCGGCTGACCTGCAGACCGTGAGTGAGAAATAAACATCAACTGCTCTGAGCCCTCGAGTTGGGGGTTGTCTGAAACGCAGCGGAGCTGCAGCAGGAGCTGACTGATGCAGACGCACGTTCCCAGTATGAACAGAGGAGCCGATATCATTTATCTCTTGGGAGCCTGCCTAGCTTGGTCCCGAGGTCAAACTTTCGAGATCCCTGATAGCAGATCCCAGTACACCACCTGTCTAGGCTCCTAATTAGAAAAAAGAATCATTTAAAAATATTCATTCATTTTTTGAGAGAGAAAGACGGAGTGCGAGCAGGGGAGGGGCTGAGAAAGAGGGGGACCCGAATCTGAGGCAGGCTCCAGGCTCTGAGCTGTCAGCACAGAGCCCAAACACGGGACTTGAACTCACAAACGGTGAGATCATGACCTGAGGTCAGTAGCTCAACTGCCTGAGCCACCCAGGTGCCCCTCTAGGCTCCTAATTTATCACTTTTCCATCTTTCAAGGAAATCTATTTCTGGGTTGAGAAACTGCCTCCTTTTCCCCACCTCCCTGCAGCTATCATTTTAAGTACAAGTTTTTTCATTGTTTCTGTAAAACATTTTGTCACTTCAGTTAAACTTCCAAAAGCAGCCCACTACACTTCTCCAACCCTCTAATTTATAGCTTCAATTTGACAACCCAATGAAAAATAGAAAAAAAAAAACCCTCTGGGACTTTTTAAAAAATGTTACTTCCAGTTAAATTTATTGTTTTATTTTTGAGTTGGTAGGAGATTAGAATAAAAAAGACTATTTCAGATATAATACATTTTGCCAGAAATTTTCTGAAGTTGAGAAAACTTCATTAGGTTTTAATGTTTATTAAAATTTCTTCTTTTTAGTTGAGTAATATTTCCTCTGCATAGCATGATAATGCAAAGTGAACTATGTCCAAACTTTATTTACTTATTTTTAATTCACATCCAAGTTAGTTAGCATATAGTGCAATAATATTTTCAGCAGTAGATTCCAGTGATTCATCTCCTATGTATAACACCCAGCGCTTATCCCAATAAGTGTCTTCCTTAAAGCCCCTGACCCATGTAGCCCATCCCCCCACCCACAGCCCCTCCAGCAACACTTAGTTTGTTCTCTGTATTGAAGAGTCTCTTATGATTTGTTCCCCCTCCCTGTTTTTATATTCTTTTTGCTTCCTTTCCCGTATGTTCATCTGTTTTGTATCTTAAATTCTTCATATGAGTGGAGTCATATGATATTTGTCTTTTTCTGACTAATTTCAACTAGCATAATACCTTCCAGTTCCATCCATGTAGTTGTAAATGGCAAGATATCATTCTTTTTTATTGTCGAGTAATACTGCATTGTATATATATACCACATCTTCTTTATCCATTCATCTGTTGATAGACATTTAGGCTCTTTCCATACTTTGGTTATTGACGATAGCGCTGCTATAAACATTGTGGTGCATGCGTCCCTTTGAAACAGCACACCTGTATCCCTTGGATAAGTACCTAGTAGTGCAATTGCTGGGTCAGAGGGTAGTTCTATTTTTAACTTTTTGAGGAACCTCCATACTGTTTTCCAGAGTAGCTGTACCCGTTTGCATTCCCACCTGAGACTCTTTGGTCAAGTGATTGCACTTTAAGGAATTTAGCCTAGGGGAATGTGAGTGCCTCAGCCAGTTGGGCGTAAGACTTTGGCTCATGGTGTGATCTCATGGTTCATCATTTTGAGCCCTACATAGGACTCATTGCTGTCAGCACAGAGCCTGCTTTGGATCCTCTGTCTCCCTCTTTCTCTGCCCCTCTCCTGCTCACTCTCTCTCTTTCAAAAAAAATATAAAACATTTAAAAAATAAAGGAATTTTGCATAAAAGAACAATCACACAAATATATAAAAATGCATATAGAAGGATGCAAAATATGAGAAACAACCTAAGTGCCCAACTATAGGGGATAGGTGAAATAAAGTATATAAATATAATGGGATACTCAAACTGCTACCATTAAAAGTGTTAGAGTGAAAACATGTTTATGGACATAGAAAGGCAAAGGTTGCCAAATAGAATGTACAGTATAAACTGATTTTGTGAACACAAAATCTATTACATAGATTTAGCAAGATTTGTGTTTTACAGTGGCTATCTATATCTGGTTGTTAGAACTATGAGTGGCCTTTGCTTATTTCATTTTGCTTATCAGTTTTTCTTCTTTTGCTAACCATATTTTCTAACATTCTGCAAAGAATATGTTCTACTTTTGTAGTGAAAATGAAGCAGTTGTATTGTCATTTGGACCCTCGGAACTGTTTAAGTGAATTGAGAGGGCCTCTTTTTTTCCCTCTCTCTCTAATTTTCAGTTTCATTTTCTAGATCCTCAGGGGTCAGAGGTGTAACACAAAGATGACAAGGATGGTGATGGGGCAGTTCTGTTCACAAAAAGAGAGCAGGTGTGGGCATCCATGTGGAGAGAAAGGGGACACCAAGCAAGCCTCCCACAGTGATCTGGGCAGTGCAGGTAGATAGATTTCCTCCTGCGCCCTTCCTGTAAAAACTAAGCAGTTTCTGGTAAGCTTGGGATTTCCATTTCCTGATGGAATACAAGTCAACACAAGATGGAAGCAATGATGGTTAGAGCCCTGGTTGGAGAGGAAGTGACAGATCCAACTGGGAACATTTTTCACTTGATTGTATTTTGCGCATGTCAGCCAGGAATGAGCCACCTTTTGTTGCTGGAGGATCAATTCAGGAAGAATGAAGTTCCTGAGAGGTTTACATGGTAAGCTAGTGGTTTATGGGAAGCTAGTGGTGAAGTCAGACTTTGACTTTCCACCCAATGCATATTCTACCCATGGCATTTTTCCCCTTTTTAAATAGTTTATTGTCAAGTTGGTTTCCATATCACACCCAGTGCTCATCCCCACAAGTGCCCTCCTCCATGCCCATCCTACCCATGCCCTTTTAAGGACTACTGAGCAGACTCATGAGGCAGCAGTGACAAAGTTAACTCAGAGTTAGAGAAAAAAAGCCATCTGCAGCCTAATCATCTATGTGAGTCATCTCACACCACCAGCTAGAGAGATGGTCCCTGGGAACAGTATGGACCGCTTCGCACACTTGCATGTCATCCTTGTGCAGGGGCTATACCGGTCTTCTCTCTATTGTATCTATTTTAGTCTAAGGGGAAAAAAATGATTTTTTAAAGAGAGAGAGAGTGTGTGCAAGGGGGGAGAGGGGCAGAGGGAGAGANAGCTATACCGGTCTTCTCTCTATTGTATCTATTTTAGTCTAAGGGAAAAAAAATGATTTTTTTAAAGAGAGAGAGAGTGTGTGCAAGGGGGGAGAGGGGCAGAGGTAGAGAGAGAGAGAGAGAGAGAGAAAGAGAGAGAATCTTTAGCAGGCTCCATGCTCAGCACAGAGCCCAATGCAGGGCTTGATCCCACAATCCTGGGACCATGACCTGAGCTGAAATCAAGAGTCAGATGCTCAGTGGACTGAGCCAGCCAGGAGCCCCCTGTTGAATGTATTTTAGTACATGTGCTGCCAAAGAGAGCACAGGAGGAGCTCCTACTACCTGCCATGGCATGAGCGCTCCACCTTTTTAAAGAAAGGGGTGATTCCAGATTCAATGTTGTCCATCTGCAATGAAAAATGGTAAAGAGAAAAATCAATAAAATGAAGAGAGTTATAACAATAAAATATGGTGAGAAAAATGTTGTCAATCTGATAAGCTAAAAAAGATCCCCGAGTAAGACTGTCCAACCAAAGGAGATCAAAGCAGCAGCAGAACATAGCGCTGGATTTCACAGCAAGAACACCTGATGGGGCCGAGCAACCTTGCTGCAAAGCAACAGATGCTTTGGCTCCACCATTCTGGACCAGAGGAGCTAAACTAATGGTGGAGAAGCCCGGTGTGTACATCTCTGGCTCTGCATTCAGGCATGGCAGATTGATGGCTTGAAGTCAGCTCTGGTGGGGGTACTAACATCACAAAAATCAGCAAATGCTATAAATCAAGGCTCTTTCCCTCAGAGACCTGGTTGTGAAGCACTTACCAGCATATTACTAACACAAAGCATCTAACCTTTCAGGCGGAAAAGCCAAGGGAAAATCAAGCAGTCCTGGCAGAACTTCAAAGGTATGCAAAGGCTTCTCCCAACCACTTGACCTCACTACCCCTGCCCACAGCAGTGCTTCAGGACACCCCCCAAACCCCCCTTCCCAAACCCTTTCCTGTTATCTCTAAGCCCCCTAGGGCTCTTAGAACAGACCTGAAAACAGGGCGCATTCTCAAAGAGAAGCAAAAGAATGAGTGAAAGTCTGATTCCTGCCATGCACAGGGCATGCCACCCCTGGACATAAAGTGAAACTTGAACGGTCCCTTTGGACTTACAAGGAAAATATAAAGGAAATTAAAAAGGCCCTTAATGGTACTTGACTTGTAGAAGGGCAAATCTGACTTCCTTTATATTTTTTCTCCAAGATCTGTAGCTCTGTCTCGAGTAGGACTTTTGTTACCTTTTTTCTTATGTCTGCAGAAGTCGCTCAGCTTTAAAGGAGAATTATTAAAATTATCTGGGGTAAGTTGTAAAATCTTTCACTGTTGCCAAGTCATCAACTCTTCCTGCATTATCATAAGTTCTCAGAAGCTTAGCTTCAGCCTTTCCTCTCCTCCACTTCAGCTGACCTGTTACAGTCAACTAGCCTGGAGGAATGTGATCCCTTTTGAGTGAGTTTCAGTGGGACAAAGGCAAGGGTATGGAGAGAGAGGGACTAGGCAGTGACATCAAAATGACATCCTGTTTTACTGTCCACCTGACATGGTTGTCGTTTTTTATGCCGGTGTCTGTAAGTCTTGTACCTGTGTGTGATCTGTCATTGCTGTTTATAAAATCCCTTAAAGAACAACTAAAAGCTGGGGCACCTGGGTGGCTCAGTTAGGTGTCCACCTTCACTCAGGTCATGATCTCATGGATCATGAGTTCAAGCCCTGTGTCAAGCTCTGTGCTGATTGCTCAAAGCCTGGAGCCTGCTTTGGATTCTGTGTCTCCCTCTGTCTCTGCCCCTCTCCCACTCTCGCTCTCTCTCCCCTTCAAAATAAATAGACATTTAAAACTATTTGAAATAAAATTAAAAAAAAAGAACAACCTGAAAGTTAAATTTAATGGCTATAACATGCAGGATAGAATGAGAGAAAGAAGCTCCAGATCCTGAGAAATCTTCAAAAAAGATAAACTCTCTCTGTACGGTGGCAAAAAATAATGCTTTGAAGTTTTCATTATAAGAACATCGTGCATATCAAAGAAAACTTAGAATATATGAAAGCACAGAAAATAGTAGGAATCACCAGAGTCCCATCATGCAGCCATGATGACTGCTTCCATTTTAGTTGGATTATCTCTAAGGTCTATTTCTGTGTGCGTGTGTGTATTTATTCAGATATCGAGCAGAAGATGCAAATGAGCAGCCTTTCAGCTAAAAAAATCCCCCAAATCTGGCATGTTTTATTGGGCTCATGCAAAATATTTATCATTTAAATTAGACTTTAACATGCAGAAATGAAGACATTTTTACATTAAATCCAGAATTGGAATTTTTCTTGAAAAATTGAACTTGTATTTTCAAATGGCAGGAGCTGAGGAGAGAGTCACCTTCAAAAGGAACACATGCTTGTCAATTTGCCATTGTCACAATGCAGTTTCTTTTATTTGTTTATGTCACCTTATTTGGCTTTCATAGGTGTTTAAGTTTGATCTCCTTGATGTAGAGTGTTTTATTTATTTCGATTTTTTTACTGTTTTATTTATTTCTGAAAGAGAGAGAGACAGAATGAACAGGGGAGGGTCAGTGAGAGAAGGAGACACAGAATCCAACAGTCTCCAGGCTCTGAGCTGTCAGCACAGAGCCTGACGTGGGGCTTGAACCCATGAACCGTGAGATCATGACCTGAGCCGAAGTGAACGCTTAACCAACTGAGCCACCCAGGTGCCCTGTAGAGTGTTTTATTTTAATCATTGCATTCATTTTGCATGTGCAATTTTATGTTCAGCTCTTTTCCGTAAGCAATATATCACTAACCTTTTCCCCTGATTATTCTGGTATACATACAGTGTTACACACCATGTAATACTGTAGATGTTTTTCTCCCTGACTATCCTAGAGTATATATAGTAGTAAATATCAAGTACATAAAAGTATGAAGAAGATGTTAACTATTATTTGGAAAATTTTCTTCTTTTTTCTATGCAAATATCCTTTTTAATAGTGGGACTACTTCTGTACATAAAATTTTGTAGCCTTTTTTCACTTTTTCTTGTATTATACACACTAATATGACTCATCAACTATGTACAGCTTAGTTAACAATAGTCTTCCCCAATGGTTGGGTATGTGGGTTTCCCTTATCCTGTCATAATTATGTTACAATGAGTTTCTTTCTGCTGAAAGGTTTTTCCTATATTAAGTTTCTTCGGCTAGGCAATATTCCTAGAAATGGGCTATGCATTTAAAGGATACAAGCTATTCTAAGGCTCTGGATGTATGTTATCAAATTGTATCCCAGCAGGTCCATCCAGTGTTTTGTTTTACACATGTACCTATATTATGTGAGAATGTTTCCTGACACCTCTAACAGCATTATATATATATATATAATATATATATATTTTAATATATAGAATATATAGATTTATGTTTGTATTATATATTCACTATTGATTTGACACAGAAGCATAGTACCTTCTGTTTTTGATTTGCATTCTTCTTGTCCCCAAGAACTCAACTATGCCCTTTGAAAAGAGCAGAACATCAAGGGAAGAGTCTTCCCTAATTCAAAGGGACAGCCATGGGACAGACACAACCATGGAGGTGGAAATGAGTGTTAAAGGCAGAAACCCAGAAATCGCCCTCTGAGGGGCACCTGGGTGGCTCAGTCGGTTGAGTGTCTGACACTTGGCTCAGGTTATGATCTTACGGTTTGTGAGTTTGAGCCCTGTGTTGAGTGGAGTTCAGAGCCTGCTTGGGATTCTCTCTCCCTCTCTCTCTGCCCCTCCCCTGCTCTTTCTTTCTCTCTCTCTGTCTCTCGCGGTCTCTCTCTCTCTCAAAAATAAATAAACTTAAAAAAAAATCTCCAGCTGAGGTAGAGGCAGCCAGGAGCAGAGCCACTTGAGGGCAGAATGAGGCAAAGAGACTGAGACCACAAGAGTCAGCCCTGTGAAAACTAGGAAGGTTTAGACAACAGTCTGCAATCCAGACCTCATAGCTAGAACCCAAATAGCTAAATCCACAGGATACAGATTTTTGTCTTCTAGTGTGTGGTGTTCTTAGGTCCAAAGTCTTTTTTTTTTTTTTTTTTTTTTTTTTTTTGANCTTAGGTACAAAGTCTTAATGAGCCCTCACTTTAAATTTTTCACCACAGGTAATTTCTCCATTTCTTTCTCCTTCTTCCTAGTTTATCCTGCTAGCTTGAAATTCCTCTTGAGACAGGATTTGTCCAGAACCTACTGTCTTGAAGCCAAATCATTTGTTTAACTTACACAAGCATGTAACCAAACTGGAAATCATGTACCATGGACCTGGACTGTGGGGGCCTGAATTAAAATCATTCAAGACAGGAAGAAGTCGCCATGGCCAATCAGACTTCAGAGCCAAGGGTAACATTAGGAGTGGCCAGCGTTCACCGCCTGGAGCTGTTTATTATTAATGTGGAGTCAAAAATCCTTTCATAATTTTTTTTGCTGTGAATACTTCATAAAGCTGAAGTGTGAAGGGAAAAGGGAAATATGAAAATATGAAACCTCATATGAATAAATGAATATTCTTAGCTATTGTAATATGTAATTAAACTTGAAGGGAGCAATTGTTTCTAGATTATAATTTCAAATTTATTTCATTGAAGGCATTTTTATTAGTTTTTGTCTCTGGTCTTTAGGACTTGATTCTAGTGATTTTACTGCCTGGGAAACTGAGAATAATGAGTATGAACGTTCTAGTTGTGCCTACCTACCTCACAAGATGTTTTTTTTTAAATTTCTTTAATGTTTGTTTATTTTTTAGAGAGAGAGAGAGAGAGACAGAAAGCAAGTGAGGGAGGGGCAGAGAGAGAGGAAGACACAGAATCTGAAGCAGGCTCCAGGCTCCCAGCTGTCAGCACAGAGCCTGATGCAGGGCTCCAACTCACTGACTGCAAGATCATGACCGGAGCCTAAGTCAGATGCTTAATGACTGAGCCACCCAGGTGCCCCTAGCTCACAAAATGTTAATAGAAACATTGATTTCCATATCAGGGCCAACAAACCTTGCCAAACTCTGGCCTGCTTTTGTACAATGTGTAAATTAAGAATGGTTTTTATTTTTATTTTACTTATTTTTAATGAACATACAATGTTATATTAGTTTCAGCTATACAGTATATGATTCAACGGTTCTCTGCATTTCTCAGTGCTCATCACGGTAAGTATATTCTTTTTTTTTTTTAATGTTTTTATTTCTAGGAGAGAGAGAGAGAGAGACAGCGTGAGCAGGGGAGGGTCAGAGAGAGAGGGAATCACAGACTCTGAAACAGCCTCCAGGCTCTGAGCTGGCAGTCAGCACAGAGCCAGACGCGGGGCTCGAACCCATGAACTGCGAGATCATGACCTAAGCGAAAGTCGGACGCTTAACCGACTAAGCCACCCAGGCGCCCCAGTGTATTCTTAATCTGTTTCCCCTATCTCTCACCTACATTTCCTCTGGAAACCACCATTTTGTTCTGTGTATTTAATAGTCTGTTTTTTCCTCTTTTTTTCTTTATTTGTTTTGTTTCTTAAATTCCACACGTGAGTGAAATCATATCGTATCTGTCTTTCTCAGTGTGACTTATTTCACATAGTATTATACCCTCTAGATACATTCATGTTGTTGCAAATGGCAAGATTGTATCTTTTTGTGGCTGAATAATATTCTGTAATCTATATTTGTATCTATATCTCTGTATATACACAGTACATCTTTAACCATTCATCCACAAATGCACACTTGGGTTGCTTTTATATCTTGGCTATTGTAAATAATGCTGCAGTAGGATGCATGTATCTTTTTAAAATAGTATTTTCATTTTCTTTAGATAAATATCCAATAGTGGAATTACTGGATCATATGGTAATACTACTTTAATTTTCTGAGGAAACTCCATACTGTTTTCATAGCAGTTTCACCACTTTGCCTTCTCAGCAGTACACAAGACTTCCTTTTACTTCACATCTTCGTCAGTACTTATTTCTTATGCTTTTTATTTTAGCCATCTGGCAGATGTAAGGAAATATCTCATTGTGGTTTTGACTTGCATTCCTCTGACAATTACTGATATTGGCCATCTTGCCATGTGTCTGTTGGCCATTTGTATATCTTTTTTAGAAAAATGTCTATTAAGGTCCTCTACATATTTTTTAATCAGAATATTTGTGGGTGGTTTTTTTTTTTTTGGTGTTGAGTTGTATAAGCTCTTTATATATTTTGTAAATCTTTATTTAATATTATTTTTGAGAGAGAGAGGGAGAGAGCACAAGCATGAGCGAGGGAGGGGCAGAGAGGGAGAGAGAATCCTAAGCAGACTCCCCTTGTCAGCAAAGAGCCCAACACAAGGCTCGAACTCACAAACCATGAGATCACAACCTGGGTTGAGATCAAGAATCGGTTACTCAACCAATTGAGCCACCCAGGTGCTCCCATATATTTTGGATATTAAGCCCTTATCAGCTATATATTTGCAAATATCTTCTCCCATTCAGTAGGTTGCCTTGTTTTTTGTTGATTGTCTCCTTCACTGTGCAAATGTGATTTTATTTTGGTGTAGTTCCAATAGTTTAATTTTGCTTTTGATTCCCTTGCCTGAGGAGACATATCCAGAAAAATGTTTCTGTAGTTGATGTAAAAAAAATTATTGCCTATGTTTTTTTTCTTTTTAGGAGTTTCATGGTTTCAGGTCTCACATGTAGGCCTTAAACTTTCGTGTGTTTATTTTTATTATGGTGTAAGAAAGTGGTTCAGCTTTATTGTTATGCATGTAGCTTTCCAGTTTCCCAATGCCATTTGTTGAAGAGACTATATTTTCCCCATTGTATGTTCTTGCCTCCTTTGTCACAGATTAATTGAGCATATATGTGTAGTTTTATCCCTGGGCTCTCTTCTGTTCTATCAATCTATGAGTCTATTTTTGTGTTAGTACCATAATGATTTGATTATTGCAGCTTTGTATTATATCTTGAAATCTGGGATTGTGATACCTCCAGCTTTATTGTTCTTTGTCAAGATTGCTTTGGCTATTTGGGGTCTTTTGTGGTTCCATACAAACTTTAGGATTAATTTTTCTGTGAAAAATTCTGTTGTTGTTTTGATAGGGATTGCATTTGATAGGAATCTGTAGATTCCTTTGGGTAGTATTGACATTTTAAGAATATTAATTCTTCCAATCCATGAGCATGGAATATCTTTCCATTTGTGTCATCTACAATTTCTTTCATCAGTGTTTTATAGTTTTCAGAGCATTAGTCTTTCACCTCCTTGGCTAAGTTTATTCCTAGGTATTTTATTCTTTGGTGCAATTATAAGTGGGATTGTTTTCTTAATTTCTCTTTCTGCTACTTCATTATTAATTTTAAGAAATTCAACAGATATCTATATATTAATTTTGTATCCTTTGACTTTACTGGATTTATCAGTTTTAGTAGTTTTTTGGTGGATTCTTTAGGATTTTCTATGTATCCTATGTCATCTGCAAATAGTGTAAGTTTTACTTCTTCCTTACCAAGCTGAATGCTTTGTATTTCTTTTTCTTGTCTGATTGCTGTGGTCAGGACTTCCAGTGATATGTTGACTAGAAGTGGTGAGAATGGACATCTTTGTCTTATACCTGACCTAAGAGGAAAAGCTCTCAGTTTTTCACCCTTGAGTATGATGTTAGCTGTGGGTTTTTCACAAATGGCCTTTATTATTTTGAGGTATGTTTCTTTTAAACCTACTTTGTTGAGAGTTTTTATCATGAATGGATATTGTACTTTATCAAATGCTTTTTCTGCATCTATTGAGATAATCATGGTTTTTAGGCTTTCTCTTGTTAATGTGATGTATCATATTGATTGATTTACAATATTGAACCACCCTTGCGTCCTTGGAATAAATCCCACTTGATCGTGGTGAATGACTTTTTAAATGTACTATTGGATTCAGCTTGCTAATATTGTGTTCAGGATTTTTACATTGATGATCATCAGAGATGTTGGTAGTTTTTTTTTTGCAGTGTCTTTATCTGATTTTGGTATCAAGATAATGCTGGTCTCTTAGAATGAATTTGGAACCTTTCCCTCCTTTTCTCCTTTTGGGAGTTGTTTGGGAAAAAAATAGGTATTAAGTCTTCTATAAATGTTTGGTAGACTTTGTCTGTGAGGCCATCTGGTCCTGAACTTTTATTTGTTGGAATTTTTCAATGATTGATTCAATTCATTGCTAGTAGTTGGTCTGTTTAAATTTTCTACTTCTTCTTCCTGATTCAGTTTTGAAGGTTGTATGTTGCTAGGAATTTATCATTTTTTTCTAGGTTGTCTAATTTGTTGGTATATATTTTTTCATAATATTCTGTTATAATCCTTTGTATTTCTGTGATGTCAGTTATTTCTCTTCCTTCACTTCTGATTTCATTTATTTGATTCCTCTCTTTTATTTTCTTGAGAAGTCTGGCTAAGATTGATCAATTTTGTTGATCCTTTCAAAGAACAGTTCCTGGTTTCACTAATTTGTTCCATTGTTACTTTAATCTCTATTTCATTTACTTCTGCTCTAATCTTTATTATTTCCTTCCTTCCACTTGCTTTGGGTTTTGTTTGTTCTTTCTTAATTGCTTGCTTTTTTTTTTAGCTCCTTTAGGTGTAAGGTTAGGTTGTTTGAGATTTTTTTTGTTTATTGAGGTAGAACTGTATTGCTATAAACTTGTGTCTTAGAACAGCTTTGTTTCATCCCAAAGATTTAACTTTTTTAAATGTTTATTTATTTTTAAGAGTGAGACAGAATGTGAATGGGGGAGGAGCAAAGAGAGAGAGAGGAGGGGGAGACACAGAATTTGATGTAGACTCCAGGCTCTGAGCTGTCAGCGCAGAGCCAGACACAGAGTTCGAACTAACAAACTGTGAGATCATGATTCGAGCTGAGGTTGGATGCTTAACTGACAGAGCTACCAGGTGCCCCGCATCCCAAAGATTTTAGACCACTGTGTTTTCACTTATTTGTGTCCATGCGTTTTTTAATTTCCTCTTTGACTTATTGGTTTGCCCACT
Source organism: Crocuta crocuta (assembly GCF_008692635.1). Taxonomy (NCBI): domain Eukaryota; kingdom Metazoa; phylum Chordata; class Mammalia; order Carnivora; family Hyaenidae; genus Crocuta; species Crocuta crocuta. The sequence continues at coordinate 351,383 of NW_027529533.1, forward strand.
CATTGTTTAGTAGCATATTATTTAGTCTACATGCTTTGTGTTTTTTCCAGGTTTTTTTCTTGTGATTGATTTCTAAAGTAATTTTTTTTTTAATATTTTAATTTATTTCTAGGAGAGAGAGAGAGAGACAGCTGAGCAGGGGAGGGTCAGAGAGAGAGGGAGATACAGACTCCGAAACAGGCTCCAGGCTCCGGGCTGGCAGTCAGCACAGAGCCCGACGCGGGGCTCGAACCCACGAACCACGAGATCATGACCTAAGCGAAAGTCGGACGCTTAACCGACTAAGCCACCCAGGCGCCCCTCTTGTGATTGACTTCTAATTTCATACTGTTATGGTTGGAAAAGACACATGATATGATTTCCACATTTTTTAATTTATTGAGACTTTTTAAAATTTATTGTGACTAATTTATGACCTAACGTGATTTATTTTGGAGAGTGTACCATGTGCACTTGAAAAGAATGTATTCCACTCTTTTTGGATGGAATGTTCTGACTGTATCTGGTAGGTCCATCTGATCTAATATGTCACTCACAAGTGGTGAGATCATGACCTGAGCTGAAGTTGGACACCCAGCCAACTGAGCCACCCAGGCACACTCCCCAGATGCTTTTCAAACTGCTCCTTCTATGCTGTGTCTCAAGGGGCTGTTTGTTATGCTGGCTCTTTAAGGTTGGGGACTCAGTTTTATATCATCTTCTGACTCTCCTAAGCCTGCTGGCTTTTAAAGTACCCAGAGTTAAGCCCTACTGATTGTAAAAATTCACAAAATTAAGCCCCACTGGTTTTCAAAGCCAAATATTATGGGGACTCATCTTCCCAGCTCAGGTCCCCTTTGCCTGGTGTACCTTGGTATGGGTCTGCTCTTCTCCCTTATCGGGCTGTCCCTCCTCTTTGTGATTAGTTTTGCCAGGGGTTTGGTTCCCAACAGGGCCTCTGCCCCTCCTACCCTTTTTGAGATACACACACACACACACACACACACACACACACACACATTTATACTAATAGTTAACAAATGCTTCTTCAAAACTGATGACTATATATACGTAATATTTATCAGTGTACAAAGGATATTGTTTAGAATAGACTCAGTTACCTTGGGCACCTAAAATTTATAAAATATCTTATTTACTTATATTTCAACAGCTTTTCATAAGAATGTATCATCTGGAGTATATACCTGTGTATAAAATTAATAGAATATTTAAGGAAGAGAGTAGACTTATTTATCTTTTTTCTTTTTTCTGTTTTTATTGAAATATAATTGACATGTAACATTGTTTTAGGACTACAACATGATGATTTGATATGTGTATATATTGTGAAATGATCACCACAGTCAGTTTAGTTTCTTTGACCATTACTTTGAATTCTTTATCAGACGTACTGTAATATCCATGACCTCACATAGTTAAATTTTTTCTTGTGATAAGCACTCTTACAGTCTAATCTATTAGCCATTTTCATATATATGACACAGTATTGTTAACTTTAGTCTCCATGCTGTACTTTACATCCCANCACCTCACATAGTTAAATTTTTTCTTGTAATTAGCATTACAGTCTAATCTATTAGCCATTTTCATATATATGACACAGTATTGTTAACTTTAGTCTCCATGCTGTACTTTACATCCCAGAACTTACTCATCTTATGCCTAGAAGTTTATATCTTTTGGCCACCTTCATCCACCCCACCCACGCTCGCCTCTGGAAGCCAGCAGTCTATTTTCTGTTTCTATGAGCTTGGTTCTTTTAGATTTTAGATGTAAGTGAGATCATATAGTATTTGTCTTTATTTTACTTAGCATAATGCCCTCAAGGTCTATCTATGTTGTAGCAAATGGCAGAATTTCTTTCTTTCTTATGGCCAAATGATATTCCATTGTGTGTGTGTGTGCGCGTGTGTGTACACATCACATTTTCTTTTTTAAGAAAAAGTTTATTTATTTATTTTAAGGGTGGGGGAGAGAGAGAGCATACATGCCTGAGTTGGGGAGGGGCAGAGAGAGGGAGAGAGAGAGAACCCCAAGCAGGCTCTGTGCAGTCAGCAGGGAGCTAGACGTGGGCTTCATCTTACAAACCCTGAGATCATGACCTGAACCGAAATCAAGAATCGGATGCTTAACCAACTGAGCCACCCAGGTGTGCCCACATTTCTTTATCTGTTTATTTGTGAGTGGACACTTAGGTTGTTTCTGTCTTGGCTAATGTAAATAATACTGCAAAGAACAGTGGGATGGAGCTATTTCTTCAATATAGTGATTTACTTCCTTTGGATAAGATGTGGAATTGCTGGATCAGTTGATAGTTCTATTTTTAATTTTTTTTGAGAAACCCTCACGCAGTTTTCTATAGTGGCCGCACCAACTTACATTCCCACCAAAAGTGCACAGAGTTCCCTTTTCTCCACATTCTTGGTAACACTTGCTATATCATGTCTTTTATTTTATTATTATTTTAAAAAAATTTTAAATGTTTATTTATTTTTGAGAGAGAGAGAAAGAGAGAACGCGCGCGCACGAGTGGGGGAGGGGTAGAGAAAGAGGAAGACACAGAATCTGAAGCAGGCTCCTGGCTCTGAGCTGTCAGCACAGAGCCTGACACAGGGCTCTAACTTATGAGCCATGAGATCATGACCTGAGCCAAAGTTGGACACTCAACCTACTGAGCCACCCAGGTGCCCCATACCTTGTCTTTAAGATGATGGCCATTCTAACAGGTGTTAGGTGATATCTCATTGTGGTTTTGGTTTGTATTTCCCTGATGATTAGTGATGTTGAGTACCTTTTCATGTATCTGTCGGCCATCTGTTTGTCTTCTTTAGAAAAATATCTGTTCAGTTCCTCTGCCTATTTTTTAATCATATTGTTTGGGGTTATTTGCTATTGAATTATATGAGTTCTTTATATATGTCAGGTATTAACCCCCGGTCAGATATACAAGTATTGACCTCTGTATCAAGGCTACCAAACCTTGCCTAGTCATAGCCCGCTTTTGTACAGTCTGTGAGCTAAGAATGGTTTTTAGATGTTTAAATGGTCAGAAAAAACTTGAAAATAATATTTTGTGACATGTCAAAATTATATGAAATGCAAATTTTAGTGTCCATAAAACAAGTTGTATTGGAACACAGCCAATGCCTGTTTGCTTATGTATTATCTATGGCTGCTTTTGTGCTATAATGGCAAAGTGGGTTCATTGCAACAGAAACCATATAGCCTGCAAAGTCTATAATATTCACTCTCGGGCATTTTATAGAAAAAGCTTGTGGACTCCTGATCTAATGCATTTAGAGACATTGCCTTACCCAACTGAACACCTTTCAGAGGGTTCCCATCCATAGTAGACGATATAAGATAGGTGTTCCACATGACTTGAAATCAAGTATTGAAACTTCTGTTAGCTAAATTTGTAGTGCTGCTAAATCAGACAGGAGGAGGAAATAGTTGTTAATCAAATACCAGAAAAAGTATTAAAAATGAATATGATAAATGATTAAGTTGAAGTGGGCATTTAGGTTCTAAAATGAAATACTACAGGTACAAAATAAGTAAGGCCTGAGATTATGACATTAACAATCTAATGAATGATGTCAAATTATAGTGTTAAATAGAAGTGCTGTGTTCTCAAGAGAAGCAAACAAGATATGGTTTAATAGCAAGGAATGCCTATCGATTTGAGATCAATATTTGACTCAAGCTTGGGGCTGCACTTTTTGGTGCTTTGGATCCCCTCACAACACACTTAGTCCATAAAGGCTATTGACACATGACTTGGTCTATGTTATGGTGTCTCGATTTTGGATCTTCAAGCTCTAGAAAGATATGGGACTAAGGGTTCTACAAAGATGATTTTAAGTGGGGAGGAAACAGGTATATGAAAAATGGTCAAATAATCTGATGTGTTTAAACAGGAATAAAGAAGGAGCAGCTTTGATGCTGTAGAGCAAGGGGACATTGTAAAATAAATGACTTGGTCTATAATGCCCAGTCTTGTCACTTACTGGTCATGTACTTTAACCTATCTAAGCTTCTTTATCTAAGTTATAGAAATATCTCCCTTAATGATTCTTGAAGAAATTGGGATAATATTAAAAAAGCTTTGTAAATTCTAAAACACAGACAGATGTGGGATGATGTTATTGCTAGGAAGCCAAGCTGTGATAATGATTATTCTTGAGTACTGATGAATTATTCTATATAGTTGTAAAGTTTGTGCACTGCAAAAAGGGTTGCAGCCAAGAAAGCCAAATGGGAGCATGCCAAACTGCTCTGGCTCAGGCAGAATGCATCAGTGAGAGGAGTACCTTTTTCTCGCACCACGGCATCTTTTGCTTACCAGAATATGCACCCACTTGTAAGACTTATCTTTGCTCATTCATTCTCATGAAGGTGCTGTGTAGTTTTAACATATTGATATATAGATATATAGTTGCATCGTATATCTCAACAGCAGTCAAGAGGATAATGCTACATAGTTGTTTTTCATTTTCTTAAGAGGGGATGGAATATTTGGTCAGCTTGCAGCAATGAAGAACTCAGCTAGGCAGAGAAGCTGTCTGTTGATCTAAAAGAGTTCAAATGCTAGACTATGTGAGGTGAGAACAGAATATTCATCTGTGCAAAATCTTTTAAGACAAAATAGAAAAGCTTCCAAGTGTTTACTATTTAACATCTGCCTCACGCTCCTGTTTCTCTGATTCTCAAATCATGCTTCATGACTTCTCTGTGCTTCAGTAACCAGAAAATAAAATCGTGTCTTTTTTTTTATGTTTATTTTTTAAGAGACAGCACGAGCAAGTGAGGAGCAGAGAGAGAGGGAGACACAGAGTCCTAAGCAGGATCCAGGCTTTGAGCTGTCAGCTCAGAGCCCATTGGGGGGTGTTGAACCCACAACTGGTGAGATCATGACCTGAGCCAAAGTCAACCTGTTAACCACCTGAGCCACCCAGGTGCCCCAAATTGTGTTTTTTTGTTAATTAGACTTGTATTTATCAAACACCAAACTGTTCTACATGATAATAAGAAAAACAGGAAATACTTGAAACTTTTTGGAGTCTTTATATCTTATGTCCTGTTCATATATCTTATTTACAAAAATTTTCTGACATTTGTTGATTAGTCCATTTTATGTATGTAAATTCTATACCCAATATGGGGCTTGAACTCATGACCTTGGGATCAAGCATTGCATGCACTTTTTACTGAACCAAACAGGCACCCCAATCCATTACATTTTAACTAGCTCTGTGGAAATGCTTCCTGTATGATGTTTCTGCATCAGCAGGAAGCTGACAGTAACAGTGAGCAATATCGTCTGTAGGCATCTGCAGCAATAATACTGTCTGCCCTGAGCCAAGAGTCAAAATAAAAGCAAACAGGTAAGCTCTTTGCCTGAGCCTGATGTAGCTTTCAATAATCCCAGCATGCTGATTTCTTTCCAGTTTTGGAAATCCTGTGGATATTTTTAGCTGAATCTTTCTGGGCTGAAATAATGGCTTCCCTCTTAGTAATACTTTATGCAGAGGATTCTTTGCTTTCAATGTATTTTTGTAAAACAATGACCTTGTCATCTGTATAAATTTGTAAGATAGAGGACCATCTGTTTTTTTTTTCAGCGATAGCAAGTGGCCCACAACATAATACTGCTTAGAATGCATTCAGCTACCAAAGGGATGCTAGAACACTAAAAAAAATTTTTTTATGTTTATTTATTTTTGAGAGAGAGAGAGACAGAGCTAGAATGCGAGAGAGGCAGAGAGAGGGAGACACAGAATCAAAGCAGCTCCAGGCCCTGAGCTGTAAGCACAGAGCCCTATGCAGGGCCTGAACCCATGAAGCGTGAGATCATGACCTGGGCCAAAGTCAGACGCTCAACTGCTCAACCGACTGAGCCACCCAAGCACCCCTAGAACACTTTTAATACAGAATGGTTGACATTCTAAATGCCTTTCTATATTATATAATCTTTTATAAGAACTCTCTATGAGACATAGCCAAATATGATCCTTGTTTAGCAGAGGAGGAAATAGAGTTGGAAAGAAGTTAAGTATTGCGATTAGGATCACACAAGAAGTCAGCAGCTAAATCAAGTTTGACCCATTACTCTTGTCAAGTTCTTTTTAGGCTACTGCCTGAATAAGAAGCAGGAAAAGGCAGCTTATTTTTGGCTATTCCGAACGATAATGAGCAGATACCACCACCAGATCACATCGGGTGTTAAATTATATTACTTCAGTCAACCTCCTTGCTGCTGCATTTTCTTGTATCATTTGGTTTTAAAATTATTTCTGGGGCTCCTGGGTGGCTCAGTCAGTTAAGTGTCTGACTCTTGGTTTCAGGTCAAGTCATCTCATGATTGTGAGATCAAACCTCGCATGGGGCTCTGTGCTGAGCGCTGAGCGTGGATTCTGCTTGGGATTTTCTGCCTCTCTCCCTGTGCCCCTTTTCCCCACCTGTGCTCTCTTCCTCTCTCTTTGAAAAAAAAAATTATTCTTCTGAGGTCTTATGAGAAGAGCATGGGATAAGATAGGTCTTCACCTGCTTTTAAGTGTTCTTTATTTCTCTTGATTTAAACCTGTAGAGGTTATTTTCATTCCATCATCAATCAATAAAACTCCTCATTCCTTTGAGAAATTTATAATTGAGTCAAGGGGACTGATTATACTTATTCCAAATGGAAATTTTAAGTGTAATCCCAGTGTCCAAAGCTGGTAAACGCAACTATGATCCCATTAACATACATATCCACATCTTGATGGCAGTTGATGAATGAAGGTCCAATGTCTTCCAATGTCTTTCTCCCCAAATAAATCTTGGGATTCCCAGAGATGCACACTTGTGTCCAAGACCCAGTCTTGGTTATTGAAGCTACAGTGGGTGACAAAGACAAGGTCCTGAGCTCCTGGTTCTGACAGCCCCCAGAAGTATCTCTGCTGATAGTGAAACACTGTCATACGCTGCATGGCCACTGAGAAACTACACATGTGGTCACCATGAGGATGCAGCTGGGCTGTACTTCCCAGTGTTGAGAATACTTCTGTGCTGTCCTCCATCCATGCAGGAGAGGGAAACCTATTCTTACTGACCATCCATTACATGCCAGGCACTATTACACCTAGGTACTGAGGGCACAGTGGTGAATAAGACAAAGTCTCTCTTCTCATGAAACTTATGTTTCTTTTTTTTTAATGTTTATTTTTGGGGAGAGAAAGAGGGAGAATAAGTGGGGGAAGGAGAGGGAGAGAGGGAGACACAGAATATGAAGCAGGCCAGGCTCTGAGGTGTTAGCATTGAACCCGATGTGGGGCTCAAGCCCACAAACCATGAGATCATGACTTGAGCCAAAGTTGGACACTTAACTGACTGAGCCACCCAGGTGCCCCATGGAACTTAATGTTTCTAATGGAAGAGAAAGACAATAAACAAGCAAGAACACAATTCTGTCAAAGCAAACTCCTAAAAAATCAGTTTTCCCAAGGGCCTGTGTCTCTTTCTGGTGCAGTGTCAACAATAAAGAGTGGAACAAGGCAAGCATGTATGAAGATAATTACAAATATAAAAATACATTTGAACCTGTTTTGCATTCAATTTTTAGTCAGTCTAAGCCTAATTAGAAAAGTAAATCTCAAAGGATTGGTTTGATAAGTTTTAATTAACCAAGTGACTACTATCCCCTTTATTGGTTGTTTTGTCTTGTTTGATGTATGTACCCAGTTACAGAAAAATGCATTAAATATTATCGGACTACCTCTTGGCCAACCAGGAAATAGACTAGGGCAGTTTCATTTTTTAGGACTATTTTAACCAATAAATTTATACTAGCCTCTTAAGCAACTCAAGATTGAGTTTTCTTATTTTGGGGCCATCATCAGACATAAATTATGAATCTTACATTATAGTTCAGGAATCCTTGTATAAGCCAACAAAATCTGTATTAGATAACTCTTGGTAAGTTATCCTGTAAAGACCTCAATAAAATGTGAGTAAATGGTAGAATGGGTTTAAATGCTTGGAAAGGCCAGATTACCATCACCAAAAAACAGGTTACATTTTAGTATGTTAAAGACAAGAAGGCTATTCATTATTCAAAAATAGACTCAAAGGGGAGCACCTGAATGACACAGTCAGTTAAACATCTGACTCTTGATTTCAGCTTGGGTCATGATCTCATGGTTTATGGGTTCAAGACCTGCATCAGGCTCTCTTCAAAACGTATTGCATTGCATTTTTTCCTCAAGTAAGCTTTATGCTCAATGTGTGGCTTGAACCCAGGGTAGATTTACGGCTGACTTTCACTGGGGTCTCTTTGAATATATTTGATCTCCTAAATCTATATCATGTAGTGATAATTTCAACCATGTACCTTTTGGAATGGCAGCTCACATATGTTGGACCTATGATCACATATCTACCTGATCACATCTGACAAGGCCAAGTGGAATCTTCCAGGGAAAGAGTCAAGCTGATTCTCACAGGGCTTTATGCAACAGTTTTATACATTGCATATTTATGGGGATTTTTACAGATCCCATTAAAATGGAAAACTGGAACAGTTTTTATTGTCAAAAACCATTAGCTGATTTTATGTTCTTAGAGTTTCAGGAATAGTATGTCAACGACATATTTCTTTAAATATTCCCTCAAATATTTTAACTTTAAAATCGATTTCCTTTAGATATTACATTGTTTCCAATAAGTAGACATTTATTTTTTAAATGTTTGATTGGAGTTTCCAGAGAGGTTAGAAACCCCTCCTTCTTAAAAACAATATGTCAAAATCATGAAAAACCTCAGCTTAGACCTGCCTTAATTGTGGCATGCTTATCTTAGAACTATCTGAGAAGAATGAGCTATTGGTAACAGAATATCTAGAATCTATTGCTCATACAACACAAAGTGTACATTGATTATTCTTTCTTTTTAAATTTTTTAATGTTTATTTATTTTTGAGAGAGAGCAGAGGAGGGGCAGAGAGAGAGGGAGACACAGAATCTGAAGCAGTTTCCAGGCTCTATGCCATAGGAACAGAGCCCAGTGCAAGGCTCAAATTCATGAATCTTGAGATCAGGACCTGAGCCGAAGTCGGACACTTAACCGAATGAGACACCCAGGGCCCCTACATTGATTATTCTTAAGATGTGAGCAATCACCAAATATATCATTGTCATGAGTGCAGAACATCAAATCAGAACAGAAAGTGTGATGTCATGAGATTTGCTTATGTTAGAAAGGGAGTGGTGTGATGTGCCTGAGTGGCTCGGTCCTTTGAGTTCCTGAAATTTGATTTCAAGTAATTGAAATCTGTCCTTATCTCCTGGTCATGTGGTTGAGCTTTGAGTTGGGCTCTGTGCTGAGTGTGGAGCCTGCTTGGGATTCTCTCTCGAAAAGGGAAGGGAAGGAAAGGCAAGGAGGATGGTGCCTGGCTGGCTCAGTCTATAGAGCATGCAACTCTTATCTTGGGATTGTGAGTTCGAGCTTCATGTTGGGTATAGAGACTACTTTAAAATTTTTTAAATATTTATTTATTTTTGAGGTGGGGGGATGAGCAGAGAGAGGGGGAGACACAGAATCTGAAACAGGCTCCAGGCTCTGAGCTATCAGCACAAAGCCCAACGCAGGGCTCAAACCCCATGGACCATGAGAACATGACCTGAGCTGAAGTCTGACGCTTAACTGACTAAGCCACCCAGGTGCCCCCAAAATGTTTTTAATTAAAAATAAAAAGGAATGGAAGCTAGGGTTATTGGGTTCAGATCAAAGTAGCGTTTAAGCAGTGTGTTGGAAGCAGACAACACAAGAATTTAATAGGTGATAATCAACTGGCCTAAAGTGCTGCTTATCATTGGGTTGCCTCCAGCAGATAAACGAGGTGGAGAAGCCTTAGATGAGGTGTTAGGAGAAACATAAGCAATGAGTTTATGATAAACTCCTTGTTTGGAATAGTACTCTTAAAATATAACCTTGTCCTTTATGCACAGATTGTGAGAAAGGGTTAGTATAGGTCAGAATGTCCATAAAGTTCTTGCTTAAGAAAGGAAAGGCTCATTTGGCATCTGGATCCAGAAAGCAGGCATTGATACAATTATTTCAGTCACTCGTATAGCTGATAGAGCTACTTAAAATATAAAGAGCATGAAACATACCTTATTATTCTATAATAATAAGGTGAGGGGATAAACCTTTTTTATTACCTAGGAACCATCTTTTATGAGGTGAGTGGATAAATATTTTTTGTTACTTAGGGACCGTCTAGAAACATCAAAGATAGTTTAGACTTAAAAGAATCTCCACATATATTTTTTTTTAATAAAGTTTGAATTGGTGGTTTAAATTTAGGAAAGGCAAAAGAGTCTTTCTGCATTTAGGAATAATGATCCAGCATCTGTAGGGTGATTTGGAGTGGAGAAGTTCTGCAGCCAAGGAGATTCGTTAGGAAAATATTGCCATAGCCTAGGTATGATGTAATGAGGTAATGAACAAGAATTTGTCCTTGAGAATGGAAAGGGGGAATGATGTGCAGCAGTAAATGAAGTGAGGACTGGCAGGTCTTAGTGACTGCCTGAGAGAGAAAGCACAGAAAAGGCTAAAGATGATGTCTAACTGTGATCCCAGGTCACTGAGAGAAAAGAAAGGAACCCAGGACAGAAATGGGTGTAGAGTACAGTGAAGCTGAAATGTAAAAGGCAAGGGAAAGGCATGTGTAACCTTGTAAAGGAAGAGATCGAAGGAGTGATAGGTATGTTTTCATTCATTCATTCATTCATTCATTCATTCATTCATTCAACACATCACCTCATTCCACAATGAAATGTGGTCTGAAACCATTTATAAAATTATATAGAGTATATATAGATTAGAGAAACAGACACAGAAAGTATCAATCAGATGTGGTATTAGCAGATAGGTTTGCATGCTAAAGATACTACACTTCATGTTACTAGGATTATATTGTAAATGTGGCTGTAGACTTCTGAATGACCTGTGTATGTACAGAGGAGAATTTCCAGTATCCATGAAGACAAATCTACTGTTTGGTGGCAGCACAGCTTTTCATGATACATGTGAATGTTTTCCTGTGTTCATAGAAAGAAGACAAAGTGATATAACAGATGATGTAGTCTCTTGTTTAATCCCTGTAGGGATTGGAGATGATGCAAATTTATTAATATATGAATGCTGCCAGCCTTTCCCTCTCCTTGCTTCTTAAAGAGTATTTTGGTTTTGCTAACTAAGCCTCTTCTCCCCCTCTACCATTGGAAGACAATTCTGCCTTTGCAGACTTTTTTTTTCCCCATGGATTTTGTTGATGACTAATTGGAAGAAAGGGAGAGGGGTGGGAGCCAAAATATGTGTGAACTAAGATTGGGAGAGAAACCCTTTAAGGAGTTTTGGAGAAGTTTTGGCTTGAAAAAGCCATGAAGGATGAAAAAAACAAACACAAAGAGAACAAAATGCTTTGTGAGGGCTGCAAAAAAATATGAGTATTCCTAGCCTCTCCTTCTCATGCCTCTACTTCTTTGAAAGGAAGAGTCTGGCTTTAGCTAATTAGTTTTCTTCCTTTCTCCTGTTGTGTAAGTAGTGTCTTGCCTTTAGTAGATCGGTTCTTCTGAGGCTTCATGATGAAGAACTGATAGGAAAGGGAGTAGGATGTTGAAGGACAATGGGTAGGCAGGATAGGACAAGTCAGGAATTTTCCTAGAGATTTAGGAGTTGAGAGAGTTGGTGGGAACTACAGGGTAAGATGGCTGATCACAGATGGTATTTTTTCCGTAGCTTTGTTACTTTTTACAGCTTCATTGAGGCTTAATTGACATATAGTAAACTGTACATATTTAAAGTGTACTATTTGATGAGTTTTTCTATGTGTAGACAGTCATGAAATTATCATTACAATCAAGATAATGAGCCTGGGGGTTCACCCTGAGTGTGGGTGACTCGGTTAAGTGTGCAACTTTGGTCTCAGGTCACGGTTTGTGAGTTTGAACCCCACATCGGGCTCTGAGCTGTCAGTGCAGAGCCTGCTTCGGATCCTCTGTCTCCCTCCTTCTCTACCTCTCCACTGCTCTCTCGCTCTCTCTCTCAAAAATACATAAACATTAAAAAAATGATAATGAGGGGTGCCTGGGTGGCTCAGTCAGTTGAGCATCTGGCTTTAGCTCAGGTCATGGTCTCACAGTTCGTGGGTTCAAGCCCCACGTCCGGCTCTGTGCTGACAGCTAGCTCAGAGCCTGGAGCCTGCTTCTGATTCTGTGTCTCCCTCTCTCTCTGACCCTCCCCAGCTCACACTGTCTCTATCTATCTCTCAAAAATAAATGAAACATTTAAAAAAGTTGTTTTTAATGATAATGAACTTGTGAAGATAAAACCTGATTAAAAATGGAGCTTTCATGCACTACCATTCATACTCCAGCAGGAGGAGGGGAAGAACTTCTCCATGTCCAGCAACACCCCAGCCAGTGAGAACTGCTTCACTCAGCTAGTGAAATGCCATTACCAGAACTCTTGGAAGCAGTCACTCCTGACTTCCTTCTTTCTTCCATAAAAGCAAGTTAGCCTCCCCTGTTATCTGGTCTTACCTGTGGTTTGCCATAGTTTGCTTATTCCAAATTGCAGTTCTCTGGTATTCCCAAATAAATTCACTTTGCTGCTAAAAGGGATGGCTTTTTTTTTTTAAAGACAACCAACTTATAGAGGACATTTTAATAAACACTGCTATGAACCATGTATTAACTTTGCTGTATTTAAGAAACAAAAGAGTCTGTGTTATTTTTTAAAAAAATTTTATGTTTTTATTTTTGAGAGAGAGAGAGAGTGCGAGCGAGAGACATCGAGCGCATGTGTGGGGGAGGGGTAGAGAGAGAGGGAGACACAGAACCTGAAGCCGGTTCCAGGCTCTGAGCTGCCAGCACAGAGCCCACCGTGGGGCTCGAACTCATGAACTGTGAGATCATGACCTGAGCTGAAGTCAGACGCTTAACCGACTGAGCCACAGGCGCCCTGGGTCTGTATAATTTTTAAATTACGTTTTAGTTGCTGGACTATGTTTCTTTGACAAAGACTCCACTCAGATTCTGGGCCATTGCCTCAGTAGGGTTATATAGAATGCAGAATTTAGATGGCTGTTTCTTTGAGATTTTTCAGCTGAAAATATAATTTCAAAATCTAACTCTGTGGCTGACTAGTGTCTTGAGGGAGGAAAGGAGGCCTAGCAGTATAGCCGTGTTTTCTGGACAGTCTGTGTGAGCCAAGGACAAAATTTCTAATCTCCAGCAGAATGATGGATTATGTGCCTTTGTCAAGCTCCATTTTTGTAGCTGAACTTTGGATCCGTCTTGGACCACAGAGAGTTGAAATTTGTAATATTTAGCAAAACTTGAAATCGAGATATTCTGAGTTGCTAATTAAAACCAGATCCAAATCGGGGCGCCTGGGTGGCTTAGTCGGTTAAGCGTCCGACTTTCGCTTAGGTCATGATCTCGCGGTTCGTGGGTTCGAGCCCCGCGTCGGGCTCTGTGCTGACTGCCAGCTCAAGAGTCTGGAGCCTGTTTCAGTCTGTGACTCCCTCTCTCTCTGACCCTCCCCTGCTCACGCTGTCTCTCTATCCTAGAAATAAATAAAAAAACATTTAAAAAAAACAAAAAACAAAAAAAAACAAAACCAGATCCAAATCTTTGGCAATCAGTAGAGTCAACAGTAAGATTATAATCCTCCTACTGAAATGAAGGAGCCTGACCAGGACAGTTGTTGGGACAGAACCATGGCAGAACAAAAATCATGCTCAGGAAACAATTCGGGGAGAGATGTTTTATTAGAAATAGAATGAAAACAAAACAGAACGTCCCAAGAAATGACCAACTTGTTTTACATGTCAATATATATGAATGCCTCCTTTTTAAGAGAATTCCAAGAAGAGATATAGTTCAGATCCATATTCTAGGTGCCTGTGATTATTCCAGTGGCACATTTAATTGTAGGACATTTCTTTGTGAGTGCTGAAAAAAAATAAGTGCTCCTAGCCTCTAAGTAATTATTAATTTCCCACCAAAGTCATAGAAAGCTGTAAGTTACCATAGAAATTCTGATTTTAAGCGGTGTACCTTTCTGGTTTGCTCACCAGTGTAAATGAATTCTAAGTTGTACAAAAGATAATGGAAACTGAAGAGGATGTCTAGTTAGAGAGCGTCTTACTGGTGGGGAATCAAAAGGAAGAGAGCATTGCTCTAAAATCTGCCTGGCTGGCTATGTGACCTTGAAGAAATGACATTATGATTTTGGATCTCTAGTGCCTCCTCTCAAACATGGATGTAATATTTTGTCTATCTGAAGGTAAGGCATAGGCCAGATGCTTTGAAATACTCATTAATTTCTGAGCATCTGTGATCTTTGATTATTCCTTCTCTGTAGAATGAGAGCGTTGAATGACATAGTCTTTGATAGATCTACTTGTTCTTAATATGCTGTGGTTCAGTTCTCTAGGCTTTTCAGGGACCTGGAGGCAGGCAGGAGGATGGAGAAGAGACCTGGGCAGGGAGAAAAACTTAGCCCAGTCTCAATGGTGAATTTGGAAGTAAGCATATGGAAGGATGAGCAAGAGGGTTCTGAGTAGCACTTAGAACCTAGCTAAGGTCATGTGAGCCCAGCCAGACTCAGCAGCCTGAGATCGAGATTGCAGTGGGAAAAGCTGGAGGCTGGAGAGACCCAGACAAGGCCAATTATGCCAGGAAAGCTATGAGATAGACCCTAAGTCCAGCCTCTGTGTGGAGAGAAGTGAATCCAGAAGCAGGTTGGTGTTCAAAGCAAATGGACTGGAAGGGGTATTGCCCTGTGGGACTTTGGTTCAAGGTTAGCCTGAAAAAGCAGAATTCTGAAAGTCAATTCAGAGAAAGAGACCTGAAGGTTAAGGTCTTGGTGGTGAAAAGTTGTGGTCACTGTGTAGCCTGGGAAAATTGCACGTGGAGGAAAGTTAAAAAAAAAAATCTGTGCTCTAGGCACACAACTAATAAGCTGTGCAACCTCAGAGAAAGGATTTCACCCCTTGGAGTCCTGTCAGTGGAACAAGGTGCAATTCGAAGCTCCTGTTTGTCTTTCCGGCTTCCATAGTAATGGGGGCAGTGGTGGTACAACTCATGGTTCAGAATAAAGAAGCAGCTGTCCATAGAATATCTTGACTTTACCCCGCTATAGAGTATATCAAATACATTACATGTTCCCAACAGTCTGTCCAGCAAAAGGAGGAGGTGGATGGTGAGGATAAAGAGGAAGTGATAGTACTTTGCCAGAACCCTGGAGGACCTGTGAGGGACCATCCTTTCCACATCCTTCCTTCACCAAGTTTACAGGGTGTAACTTCCGGAACTCCACCAGTAATCTTAAGTCATGTCTGCTCTCTCCTTTTCCTGTCCCACCCCTGCATGCCCTGGCAACAGAGGGAAAAATGAATGGATGACCCTTCACCCAACTGCCCATTGGACGGCCTTGCGCTATTGTGCCTCCCCGAAAGGACATCAACGGGAGGGTGACCAGCTACTCCTTTAAGATGTGGGAACTGGGAGGAAGGCTTGGGAGTGGACAGGAATCCAGTCCCGTGGTTGTCTGGATTATTCTACAGCACGGTGTGGGGGACCTCAGGCCCAGGCCCTTCATCTACATGCCTCTGAACCAAAGATTTTTTATACTTTGAATATTTATTTCTCTGGGCTCTGTGCATCTGGACATTTTGAAGTTTGTTACACCCAAAATTTTAGCTAGTTTTTTTTTATAAGAAAAACAAAAAGGATGAAAGCTTTAGGATATTCTAAGTAGGAAGATTCTCTTATTGGCATTGTATCAAATTCTTTTCTCTGGGGGAGGCCTGCCTTTGGGGCAGGGTGGGGTGGGTTCAAAAGGGTTGTAACATATTCTGGCTTTGGGCCCAACATTGTTGAAAAATGCTCAGAGGAGACTCGAAGCACTTAGATGTTTGGCTTTAAAACTTTCTTTGTTTAGATGTTCAAATTTGTTTAAATATTTTCTGAAACAGAAACAATTAAAGAACTTGAATAGAAATTTTTTCCACGAAGCAAATAGTTTCCTGACTTAGACTGACAAGTTCACTCTAAAATCACATTCATATCTTTATTTAGTATCATGCAAAAGATGTGAAATATGCTTAGGATTTGGGTAAGTTTTAAAATAGTCCAGACTTTTCACAACAATAATAACAACCACTATCAACAACGATTTTGATGTTAGGTCCCAGGTCCTCTTCTAAGTGTTTCATATACCTTATCTCACTTAGTCTTCTCCATAGTCTTTAAACTAGGTAGTTTAAATTCCACTTTAAGTGTCAGGAA
The DNA here is from genome assembly GCF_008692635.1 of Crocuta crocuta. Taxonomy (NCBI): domain Eukaryota; kingdom Metazoa; phylum Chordata; class Mammalia; order Carnivora; family Hyaenidae; genus Crocuta; species Crocuta crocuta. The sequence continues at coordinate 367,723 of NW_027529533.1, forward strand.
TCAGACTCTGGCTCAAGGAACTTGGGTACAGTAGTGAGTGTCAAAGTTTAGGTTTGGGTACAAACCTAGGTTGATTTGACGTCAAAGCTTGGTCTCTGTCAGTAGATCTGTAATTCATCGTTGCTGATCAATATTCAATAACCAGCCCTCTCGTGTGGGAGGGGATGTCTGCTTTACAGTGTTTGCTGACTTCCAGTAGTGACATATTCAACTACCAGCTACCAAACTATCAACCACCAAATGTTCAAGCCACCAATGTGATCTCACTTAGCAGAGAGCTGGTAAGAAATACACAAAATCAACTCTCACTGCTATCAGCTGCCTCTAGCACACCACATCTTACCTCGTAGATTATGTTGTCGCCGAATACATTTTGGAGCCTGGAGCAAACCTGCGTCATTCGCCATTTAGTGGCAAGGTCCACAGTCTTCCTACTCCTCATATCCCCACACACTTTTCTTGTAAGGTACCTTCTTAGAGCACTTTTACTGGGTCCTTGATTTGGCCAAGCACTGCCATAAATGCTTCCCATGCATTTTCTTGTCCGATTTTCTCTACAGCCATTTTGAGGAGACTGCTGTTGTCCTTCCTATCTCACAAAATGGGGAACCAGAGGCTCAGAGAGTTTAAGTAATTCGGTGAAGCTCCCACAGCTCACAAGTGAGTAAAGTATAGTTAAACTAAGGCTAGACTTGAGCCTGTGAATCCTGTAGATGACGAATTTTCCAGGAAGAACTGGAAAATAAATAAAGGTGGGAGAGAGGTATTATTAGACAAGTAAGATCGGACATAAATGAAGTTTTTCTTTATGATGCCAAAAAAATAAAAACTATGAGTCATTTGTATCTGGATAATAGTAAATATCAAAATGATTAATTGTGTTTTTAATTTTAAAAGTCTGGATAATTCAGGAAAAGCAGCTGTGGTACAGTGAAAAGAACGTGGAGGAATTGAAGGGTCTGGATTGAGTTCTCTTTAGCCAGTGGATAGATAGATAGATGATCTTGGATGTGTCCCTTGGCCCTTCCTAGCTTTGACAATCTCATCTCTAAAATGGTTGAATAGGCCAATCAACTGAGACAATTTAAGTGAATGGCGTCAATCATCCAAATGTTTATATAATATTAAGTTTTGGTGTTGAACAGACACAGCTGAACAAAAGGAACTTCCTTTTGTTCATAGCTTTTGAGCTTTCAGGGAAAACATTAAAAATTGAGAAATAGATCCATTATTGTGTAATTTGGGTTTTGATGATAAAAAATGATACATTATTTTGTAATCTTCAAGAGCTTTCAAAAATATGTCCAAAAAAGTATTTTTCATTTTTCATGCCTAAAAAGGTACGAATTTAAGGATGAATATCTAGAGTCAGTCTTCTCCAGGAGACCTTGGTCCATTGTATTACTCTGTTTCTTAGACCTTTTGTTCTTGGTGATTTTAAGGCTAGGATAGAAAACCCCTGAATCCAGATGGCCTACACTGTTCTAGTCCCTTTTTAGGGCTGCCTCTCTAAATTCACCGTACATGGAAATGGTAGGTGTATCTAGCCACAGGCTTATGAAAGTTTTCTCATACATTGATAACACACAAATTGCAGGTAGTATTAAGCTTAATGCTTAAGGAATTAAATCCTCTACATTCTCTTTTGACCAGAAGGAATGCTGAGGAAGAAAAGTATAGCTCTGTTTCCCCATGGATGTGATAAAGTCTGAGCCTTGCAAAAGAGCTTAAATAGTACAACTTGTGTAAGAAGAATTCTTCGGGTGTAGTTAGTATAAACAAAGGGTCCTTGGCACAAACAGAGAACTAAGCAGCTGCAAGAGATTTGCTTAAAAAACCAAAAGATTAAATACTCTTAGGAGAGAGAGAGAGAGATTGAGAAAATACCACTAAGGTCTCTGATATTTCCTTTTTCTTTCCTACTTCTGTATAGTCTTCTAGGATTAAATAATGCCTATCTCTAGTTAAAAAGACCAAAAGAATCTCCTACTTAAGAATGACCATATTGTCAGCATTTTCCCTTTATCTCTTTTAATTTAAGCAAGCATAGAAGTCTAAGGTTAAGTCACAAGAGATAAATCATTTACATTCCCTTGCCACCATATCTATTCTCTGTGAGATCATCAGTGGAAGGATACTGATAGTAATTTAACCCCCGTGAGAATATTATGAGTTAATGGGAGTGATTGATGCATAAGGAAATTGCCTTGAAATGAAATAATTAAACGAACCAGTTTGTTTATTATGGAAAACCCCAGTGTAATAAATTTCTTTGTAGTCTTGCTGTTCTTTATGATACAGCAGCTACTCATATACCAAGTTTCTTAAGACATAAACAAGAAATTGACTAGACTTTGTTTCTCATATTTCCACACAATTCAACTGGTCACATCTTTCTAAAACAATCCTTATTGCTGCAACATAATTCTCAATTCAAAGCTAGGAAATGTGCAATGTATAATTTCATCAGGAAATTTGTACAACTTTAAAATTTACTCAAACATGCTAGAAATACAATTGCTATTATGTTTGAAGCACATGGAATTGTCAAAACGTGATTTTTTCACATAAAAAAAACCCAGGACATTTTTGTTTTATTAGAAAAGAGAATATATAAGATGATGGAATAAAGCATACAATTGATTACCATGATGTCGAAGGCTCTCCAAGATTATTATTAAGTGATAAAAGCAAGTTTTCACACTATATATATAAAATGCCACTGTTTTTGCACTTGTATAAAACTATACTATATACATAGTATAGCACATACATGGGAATGATATAGAGGAATTATGCTAAGCTGTCAACAGTAGCTATAACTAGAAAGTAAAATTATTGAATGAAACTTTGGTATTCAATACAACATACTTCTGTAATATTTTAATTTTTTTAATAACAAGCATGTATCATATTTGAAATCAGATAAAGAATATTTTTTAAAATCTGTATATACGGATGATAAGTAAGCTTATGAAAAGCTCACCATCATTAATAATTAAAGAGCATAAATTAAACCATAATGAACTACCACTATATATTATCATAATGGCTAAAGTGAGAAATAGTGGCAAAATTAAATGCTGGAGAGCATGTAGGAAAAAAAACCTAGGTCATTGATACATTGCTGGCAGGAATGTAAAATGGTATGACCATTCTGGGAGACAGCTTGGCAATTTTTTTTTTTTTTTTTTAAGAAATAGGGACTGCATGTATGAGGAGTGGAGGAGGGGAGAAGGGCGGGGTGGGGGAGAGAATCTTAGGCAAACTCCATGCTAAATGTGGAGCCTGACACAGGGCTCAATCTCACCATCCTGAGACAATGACCTCCGTCAAAATCAAGAATCAGATGCTCAACCAACTGAGCCCCCCAGGCGCTTCCCAGTTTGGCAATTTCTTACAAAGTTTAACATACATTTAGCATATGACTCAGCAATTGCACTCCTTGGACAAGAGAAAGAAAAACTTATTTTAATGCAAACACCTGCACAGGAGTGCTTGTAGCTGTCTTATTCATAATCATCAACATCTGAAAACAGCTTAGGTTCTTTCAGCTGGTAAATGGATAAACTGGTATGCCAATAAAATGAACTACTATAAAGCAGTAAAAAGAAACAAGCTACTACACATGTAACAACATAGATGAATCTCAAATGCATTATGTTGAGTGAAAGAACTCCAGGCCAAATAGCTGTATGATTCCACTTCTGTGGCATTCTGGAAAAGGCACACCTGTAAGCTGCTACCCAGGGATTAGGGGTGGGGTAAGGAAAGTGCAAGCCCTGGACAGTGCGTTAGGGTGATGGAATTGCTCTGTACCTTGATTGCAGTGGTGGTTCTACAGCTCTAAGCGTTTGCAAAACTCATAAACTATACACCCCAAAAGTGAATTTTATTGCAGGTAAAATTTAAAAATACTTCAAAAATGCCATTGAAAAAAGATCTAATTGATGTTTTATTTTTAAAATTTGACAAGAATTGATTAGTCTTGTAAATTTTCTGGGTTAAGAGAAATTGCTTTAAAAAAGAGAGAGAGAGAGAGAGTGGTGGGGGAGAGAGAGTGGACAAGCCAGGGAAGGGGCAGAGAGAGAATACATGGGGCTCAATTGCACAACTCTGGGATCATGACCTGAGCTGAAATCAGGACTCTGACACTGAACAGACTGAGCCACCCAGGCGCCCCAAGAGAACCTGCTTTTAAATTGACAAAGGTAGTTGCCAATTTTAAATTAACTGATATTCTTGCTACCTAAGGAGAGATTGGGAGTTCAAAGCCCTAGCTTGCAAACTCTCGGTCTACATGCAAACCGTATGAAGTGTGTGTGGGTCAATACTCAGTTATTCAGGAGCAGACTCTTTAGATTGTGAATGCTGTCCATTAAGGCTTTAATCCCCTTCACACTGGAAGGTTGACCTGCCCACCCATCACATAGATGCAAAAAAATTGTTTGATCATGTTTGTCTCAAATTCCTATGCTCCTTCTTCCTTTTATTCAGACCATGAGTAAAGAAGGCCCTTAAGGACCAGAGGAAGCAAGGTTCTATCTCCTCTAACAGTTTCGTGGACCCTAACTGCATTCTGCTTGGGCTTGAAAATGTAAAATGCAGTGCATGAGAATCATCTCTTTAGCAGTTAGCATGGAATATGGCCAAATAAAAGCACTGTTTCCAAGTATATTTTTCCTTTAAGGTTGTGCGTCTTATAGAGGGGTAATAAAAAAAAGATAAAATAAATTTAATATTTTTTAAAAGAGGTAAAAGAAGGAAAAGGAGAGAATAACAACACAACAAAATCTGCTGGCCCATAGCCAGAAGCCTGAGCTGTCCTTGGCCACCTCCATTTTCCAGCTCAGCCTAGAAAGGAAGCCTACCCTTTGCACATGGCTTATTAATGAGTCAGGCTTGACAAATTGGGTTTAATAGAAGAGACTGAAACAGATTGTTCCATATAAGTAAGTTCTTATTTTCACTTATTTTTATTTAATTTTTAATGTTTATGTATATTTGAGAGACAGAGCATGAGTATGGGAGGCAGAGAGAAAGAGGGAGACACAGGATTCAAAGCAGGCTCCAGGCTCTGAGCGCTCAGCACAGAGTCTGATGTGGGGCTTGAACCCACGGACCCATGACCTGAGCTGAAGGTGTATGTTTAACCGACTCAGGTGCCCCTCATATAAATAAGTCTTTAAAGTGGTACCCTAAGTATGATTATGATGCACCAGATGTTCTTAGTGAAGTGACCACCTCACATAACAGCATACACCTAAGAGTCTAAACTGAAGGAAGAACCCTCCCCCAAATGTCTATCATTTTATTTCCCTTCATCTAATAGAACACCCCCTCTGCCCCCCCCATCAGAAAAATAACAGTGGGAAACTAGCTTGCTGCCTATTTGATTCTGTTATTCTGTTTACTATGGCTGCCAGCTGTTTCAAGTATGTGCTAAAAGGGGGTCTTTTCAACCCAAATCATCAAGTTAATAGGTGTGTTGAGCCCTTCCTATGTACCTTATCTTTGACAGGGTAACAGCCAGAAATCTCACGAAAGTGAGTGTCACCAATGCTTGGAACTGACCTGACAGAGGATGCTTCTTCTCATCATCTCTGTTTATATCTGGCATGCCTGTTTACATCTGGACAGCAAGGGCTGGAGTTTCAGCTCAATGATTGCTAGCCTGGGAACTAGGCTGGATTTTGTTCCTACTGGTGCTGTGATGTGTGACCCTAACTTTCTGAGTCAGAGTTTTGTCACACTAAAACAAGGAGATTAGATGACGGGATTTCCTGGGGCCCTTCCAGTTCTAAAAGGCCATGAGCCCATGAAGTAAGGGGGAAAAATGAGATCAAATCAGTAACGGAGTTCAAGGATACATAATACCTAGGATGCTTTCTGAATGATTAACTCACCTGTGTGTCAGTGTGTCATACTCATTCAATATACAGAATACAAAGTAAAGAAGGTGGAGACAAATGACACTATCAAAGGAGGACAATCTGAAAAGATTGGAGATATTTCTAAAGTTCTTAGGGTACATGTCAGATAGGTTTCTGAGTGAGCCTGCCTAGCTTCCAATGTTAGTCTCAGCACTTGGTAGCCATGTATCCTTAACCATATTTCTTTTTTTTTATAATTTTATAATTGTTTTTAATGTTTATTCATTTTGAGACAGAGAGAGACAGAGCATGAGCAGGGGAGGGGCAGAGAGAGGGAGACACAGAATCTGAGGCAGGCTTCAGGCTCTGAGCTGTCAGTACAGAGCCCAACATGGGGCTCGAACTCACCGAGCTCACAAACCATGAGATCATGACCTGATCTAAGTCGGCCGCTTAATGGACTGAGCCACCCTGATGCCCCTAGCCAGGTTTCTTTCTTTGAGCCTCTGTTCATCAAGTGTAAAAGGTGATAGTAAAATTCTCCTCAAAGAGCTGCTCTGAGGATTAAATACAAATAATTCATGCTTGCCTGGATTGTGAAACATTGGAAGTCAATTACTAACACCACTTCTGCTGCTGCTGCTGCTACATAGTCTTGAGGAAATTATATACTCCAGAAAAACATGGAGCAGCAGATGGTGGTGGGGAAAGGGACGGCTGTGGTGAAGGGCCACCAGACTTGGGTTCCAAAGCCTAGGGTTTTAGTTCAAGATAACACAGAGATCAAGAATATGCCCACAAATTCCACAGTATAAATTACATTCGGCATGTACTGTCACTTCCTACCTGGGTGACTTTGGCCATGTCACCCAACCTCTCCGAGCCTTGGTGTCCCCATGAGGGTATTGATGTCTATCTCTCCAGGATGTTAATATGAACTCTGAGAGATAGTGCATGTGAAATCATGCACTGTAAACCACAAACTCTGCAAATGCAAGGGTTGTTAGGAGCTAGTAAGGTGATGAATGAAAACCAAAGGATAGAAATCTTTCTGAAAGAATACATCCGTTTCTCTGACATGTTGAAGTAATTTGCAATTTTTTTTGATGACTCAGTGTTATCTTCATGAAGATCTATTACTGACAAAATATACCTGTCTGTGGCATTTCACCCCTTTAACCTGCTGTCACCTACATAGCTTCCTTCTGTTCCCACAGAAATGTACATAAGCTGTTTGTCCCCATCCTGACCCCGTGCTTAGTACCCATCAGCATCTTCCCTCGCAGCTCCCATGGTCTGGCCGTGGCTCCCACTTCTTTTCTCTTATACCACATAGTTATTATTGGAAGCAGATGTAAGAATAGTATCAAACACTCATGTTGAATGCTAGGTCAAGGGGAGTCTTTGAGTAAGGAGGGGCATTTTCAGGTGTTTTAGAAAACTTACTTAGCAGCAGTTGATCTGATAGACTGGGAGATGGAAACTGGGGTCAGGACAGAGTGACGTTATTTACTGACAAGGAAAGATGGTAAGAGCCTGTACTTGGAGGATGGGAGGCAGAAGGACATAAAGACTAAAGAGACTAGGAGACAAGGCAGTAAGTCTATAGAACCTGATTCACTCAGTAAGTAGTCTTTGAACCTTTACCATGTGTCAGGTATTGCACCAGGGGCAAGAAATACATCAGTGAATAAATTAGGTAGAATCTTAATCTCTGTGAAATTATGGTCTGTTCCATTTGCAAGTAACTGGGTGTCAGTGAGAAGGAAAAATGGGAAATCAAACAGAGGTGAATGAGGTTTCCTTCCAGCTTGAGCGTCTGGGGAAATGGTGGTGCAATTGACAGCAATAGAAGGCAGGGGGTGGACTTGGTGTGGAAGGTGACACATTCAGTGTTCAGCACAATGAACTTAAAGAATTGATAGCTAATTGAAATGCTTTCCTAAGTGAAATGAGCTCTGGGTTTAACTCTTGAGTTTTGTGACTGGCACCAGGTGATCTATGTAGAATGGTATAGTTTCTCAGTACCTAATTCAAGAGACATACAGAATGGATGGAAGACATTCATTCCTGGTCCCAAATTTTAGGAGACATTTTTTTTTATAAAACTTATATGAGAAAGTTCATTAACATAGATAATATCTATAAATATGGTTTCTATAAATAGAAAGATACTGAAATATATGTCAAGTTCACTTTTCTCAATAAGACCTTCTATAAAATTTGAGAGCATACAAGTACATCTTAACCCAGTCAAGGTATTTTTTGGAGGCAGCAAGACAAAATAATCCAAGTGCATTTATTTATAATAATATTACTTACTATAGGGATGGAATATAAGGATGTTTCAAATATCAGATGTATCTTGGAAACTCTTGCTAAGGGCCGGATTTTAGTTAATCCCTGAACAAATTCTCTGCCTAGTACATAACACAGCAGTATTCAGTGTGACTCATCAAAGAAAGCTCTGTAGGCCACAGATATATACCAACAAAGTTGACATGCTACTGGAAAATTTAGAAGCCTTACTCTTTTATTCTTTCCCAGGCCAAAGATCATTCTACTTCCTCACAGAAGCGGGCCACAGAGATGGTAAGATCATTGTTTCTCTCTCTGCCCCACCCCCCCTACAAAAAAGTATATTGAATCTGTTCATACTCCTAAAGGATTTGTTTAAACCTTACTGCTATGTACCATAGCTACAGAAGAGACCATTTTATCTTGAAAAAATATTAAGAGTATATTCAAACACTCAGTGACTTACGAATAGGTTTTCCTTAGGTCAAAGTGGCCAGCATGACCTATTTATAAGGTGTCAATAGAACAGTGATTTTTCAACCGTGGCTATACTTTGAATCACCTTGAAAACCTTAAAACCTACTGATACCTGAGTCTGACTCCTGGGGTTCTGTTTTAATTTGTCTTTGAGAGATAAAAAATGCCCAAGGTAATTCTCACGTGCAGCTTTTGTTAAGAACCATAGCTATAAAACATGGGATTTGGTATAAGATTATATCCCAGTGGGCCTTGCCAACATAAGCTGGCTAAAAAATAAGGTCCAAATAAAGAAACTTATTTTCTATGAAACATGTTAAATTAGTGCCTTTCACTCTGATGTACTTTACATTGGCAGTAGAAATGCACCATAGCCAGTTCACAGAGTATCTTTAATAGGTTACATGTCCATGGTAAAAATAAAACAAGAAAAAGGAGGGCAGCCATAGGACATAGCCCACTGTACATCATTTAGAATTTGAGAGCTTGTTCTTACTCATGATAATTTGGTGGTATTATTACAGTATAAAGAAACATGAGTAGCATCTGACACGGACATTCCTCTGCTTGGGGAATCTATCGATATATTAATGGAATCAAGTACTGCGAAGATTTTGTAGCCTTCACATCTCTGTCTTTTCTTCATTTATTTGTTGTTTTTGTTATTTCTGACGTTTATGCTTGGAAGATTTCTGGCTCATTTTGGTGCTCACGGTCATTCTGGGTGACTTATGTACTAGGTTCCTTATCACCGGATGCAAGAAACACAGCCACATTTACATCTGATATGACTGTTGGGGCCATCAGATCCTAGCTCAGCTACTGCTAGTTGTTATAGCCTGAGCAAGTCAATTACATTCTCAGAATCTCATTTTCCTTACCGTGTAGGGTTGTTGTAAGGACTGCAAATAATATATTATCATGTCTACTGCATAAGAAATGTTCAATAAATTATAGCTGTTATTATCTCCAAATCTAGATTGCAAACTCCTTAAGGGTATTGGGTCATATTTCTGTATATAATTTAGGTATTTATAATTCCTTAAACATGCATGAGATGGTTTTCAATAAAGATAACACAATTCCAACTTTATAAATAATAGATAATGTTAGAACTGATTACTTCTATCAGGCTTGCAGAATTAAAGGTACTGTCTCTGACCGTATTACCAGGCACAGTGACTGGTCTACCAGAGAATCAGATCCACAGTCGTAGGAGGTTAAAATCTTGGGTCCTGGAGTCGGATCACCTGAGTTTGAATTCTGGCTTCGATTCTTGTTGGCTGAATTCTTTATCAAGTTGCTTAATCCCTCTCAGCCCATTTCTTTGTCTGCAAACTGGGTGTGTTGAATGGATTAATGAAATAATGTATATATAGTCCTTAACTAGAACCTGGTATGTTATAAAGGTTCAATTAAGCCTTGCTAATCTTATTTTTGGCATTATTAGCATTGTTCTGACTTATGTACTAACTTCTAGAGAAAGGGACAATGGCCAGCAGGTCACATGCAACAGAAATGAGGTGACTCAGCTTGGTAAGACCCACAGGATATCTAGGAAAGAAGCACAGATGAAGCCAAGGACAACAGCCTTTGGAAACACAACCACAGCCACAACACAACGGAGACAGCACACGCTGAGGTCACTCTTGGGCAGTCACTCAACTCATTAGAAGTTGACCTGCCCTTATTTACTCAACATTGTGTCAGATAGAGTGGGAGTCTTAAAGTAAGTGAAAAATAGAACCTTTGAGGAACTTAGAGTCTGGTTGGGGAGAGAAGTCTTTGTCAAGAAGATGGATGCTGATGTTAAGTGCTAACTTGTGAGGTTTGGCCTCTGCCTGCAGTACAGTTATAAGAGGAGAGAGAACAATGTTGGCCTTTTTACACCATTCTGTCTGGAGGAAAATAACACCATTATCCATAAAACCTTCAAATATAATCAGTAATGAAGCTATTCTGGCTACCAATATAAATGGCCACACCTTTTAATTCCTTTCATTTCACAGCAATCCAGATTATAACTAATATGTGAAGAATCTGGGAGTAGATTATTCATGGAAAAGTATGGGAGTTATGGAAGATTTATTTTTATTTCTTTTTTAGGAAAATTTTTAAAATGTTTATTAGAGAGAGAGACAGCATGAGTGGGAGAGGGTCAGAGAGAGAGGGAGATGCAGAATCTGAAGCAGCTCCAAGCTCTGAGCTGTCAGCACAGAGCCCGATGTGGGGCTTGAACCCACGAACTGTGAGATCATGACCTGGGCCAAGGTCAGACACCCACCATCTGAGCCATCCAGGCATCCCTATTTATCTTTATTTTTAAAGTTGACTTATTTATTTTGCATGCACAAGTGGGAGAGGGCCAGGGAGAGAGAGAATCCTGGAGGCTGATATGAGGCTCAAACTCATGAGCCTCGAGATCATGACCTGAGAAGTCAAGTGCTCAACCAACTGAGCCACCCAGGTGCCCTGATTTCTTTTTATTTCTTTACTTTTGGGGGAAGATTTCCTTACAATACTTTTTCCTAATTCAAATTAACAATAGTTGGGCGTCTGGATGGCTCAGTCGGTTAAGTGTCTGACTTCAGCTCAGGTCATGATCTCACAGTTCACGAGTTCCAGCCCCACGGACTCTGTGCTGACAGCTCAGAGCCTGCAGCCTGCTTCAGATTCTGTGTCTCCTTCTCTTTCTCAGCCCCTCCTCTGCTCATGCTCATGCTCTGTCTCTCTCTCAAAAAACAAACAAACATTAAAAAGAACTTAAAAAAAAGAAACAAATCAACAATTGTTTATGAAACAGCCCAGAAGGTCGTACCAGCTACTATGATAGACCTGTGACGTTTAGAATGAGGAAGATTGGTCCTGCCTTCAGGGATGGTTCACATACTGGTAATCATGTGGGACTGTCAAGTCCTGTCTCTTTTTCTATGCTCAGGTTTGTGGCAAAAATGATCTGAAATAGGCGTGCTGAGGCCTTAAGAGTGCATAAGAAAAAAAAGAAGACGAATATGCCATTAAATGAAAACTACCCCTGAGGCCCTTTTAACCAGTCTAAAAGGACAGATACAAGGAGACCATTTCAGTATTTTTGGTGAGGACCTGAGACACAGGTGTGCCCAGGTATTACAACCACGCAGGGTGGTTCTCTGCCAGAACTCGGTGAGGCTGCGTATGTGGTGTCTGAATTAAATCCTGGAGGGAATGAGAGATCATCAGGAGATAGGAAGGGTGTTCCAGGCAAGGAATAGCATAAACAGAGGCACAATGGCATCAAGCTATCTGTGTGGAGGGGAAATTACTATAGTTCAGGATTGCTAAAGGTAAAGGTAGGAAAGGGCAAAAGATGACAGATAGAGGCCACGCCACAGGGCCTTTCCAGCTTAAGATTCAGCGTAGAGGTGGGAGAGAATCTACCAAAGGGTCCTAGGCAGGAACATGTGATGGCCAAATTTGTGGGTTTATTTATTTATTTATTTTAATTTTAACGTTTTTGAGACAGAGGTTGCAAGTGAGTGTGGGGCAGAGAGAGAGAGAGAGAGAGAGAGAGAGAATCCCAGGAGGGCCAGAGAAAGAGAGAAGTAGGCTCACCCTAAGTGAAGTGGGGGCTGTGTTTTACCCCAAGTGGGGCTCGTGCTCACCTGATGCAGAACTTGAACTCATGAACCTTGAGATCATGACCTGAGTTGAAGTCAGATGCTTGACGACTGAGCCACCCAGGCGCCCAGATTTGTGTTTTAGATAGTTGTAGGGAAAGGAGTTAGCCAGGTATCAGGATAGGTGCATGTACCAGTGGCTAAGCCAATGGGGGGTTGTTTTCTTACATAACAAAAAGTCTGGAGGTAAGCAGTTACTTACTCACTAAGACACTCTTCTCTCTCTCTTTTTGCTTTGCCATGTTTTTGTCCTCATAGTTGTCACTTTGTGGTTAGAAGAGGGTTGCCCAAGCTCAAACCAACACATCCATGTTCAAGGCAACACACACGGAGAAACTGTTCCCTTTAATCACCAAGTAAAAGCCCTCCTGGAAATCACCAGACTTCCTGCCCACAGCTAGCGATTCGGTCAGGACTGTACCAGATGGTGACTCTCAACTGCAAGAGAAGCTGAGTGAGCACTCATCTTCTCCCATCTAGGGGGGATTCATGCAAGGGAGGAGGTTGGGAATAAGGGGTGGGTAGATATCAGGTGAGAGCTGAGGAGGATGAGAAATAGGCAATGGTAATAAAGAAGAGTGGCTATTGCTGCCATTAACAAAAAACTGAAAACTCAGAAATTCACGGGAGCGGATCTAATTCTAGAAGTGGCTTTGATGTGTCTTCTCACCTGGGGAGGGATATAAATGAAACCTCAAGTGAAAGTTGGAGGTCCTTAGAATGTAGGGATCTCACCGACTATATCTCAAGCCCTACTCAGAATCTCTAAGTAGTGCATGGTTTTTCTTAGGCCTAACAATTTCAATCAAGTCTAAGTCCGTGGAGATGTGCTAATTTGCACAGCTCTGTTTTTTTCCACATGCTAATACACCCACCCTGGAATTTAATGGATAGTAAAGTTATGCAAAGAATCAGTGTGTGCAACCAAGCACCAGAACACTTTCTGCCAATCCCCCCCCCCCAACACAAACACATACACATACCAGTCAGTGCTATACATAGAACTTGCTCTTGAATCCCAACATCTATTTGCCACACTGTGGAGCAAATGTGTTTTCATTCTCTTGATTAAAATAACAGGAAGTATCATCATTCTTGAAGTCTTGGTATTTATAACAGACATATAACCACACGCGTAAAAACTGTGGAGACTCTTGCTGCCGTCTATCGGCAAGGCGTCTGGTACCATTCCTGCAAAAGTCCTGCACTTAAAAATCTCACCTCTCGAGCCATGCTCAGAGCTACTATGAAGATGTCATCCAAGAGAACTAAAACGTCTACAGAAGAAGTCCTCTGTAACCACCAACCCAGAAGGGGCCTCTGCCTCTTTAGCCAGGGTGGCAGGTCATGGAAATTCTACTCTGGCACTGGATACAAGAGAAATATTTCTTCAGTATTTACTTGGACCAATGAAATCACTATGACAGATTTTTTCTTTTCCCCGAGACACAGAGCGACATTTTAAGGGAGAAACCACTCTTTGGGTGCCATAGTCTTTTAAAAAATAATATTAGAATAAGAGCTCAACGGGATGTCTGCTCCAGCACATCTGTCTATAGCCTCATATTTCAAGAAGAATGTGGCCACTTTAAGCAGACAGGAAGCCGGGACTGCCCAGGTCAGCCTCTTCCCTATTGGGTCGAACTCGTTGTACTCAGCATCTGATTCGAAACCAGTGACACCCTCCTGGTGCAACGGCTCTTTTGTCTGCTTTGCGGCTAAATCCACGCTACGTCGCGGTGTTGCTGCTTTTTCATATTTCTACTTTGTTTTCCAGACCAGATCAAGGGCTCCCTAAGGTCAGCGGTCACACCTTATACTCCATTACGTCTTGCAGAGTTGTGTTTGGTCACGGTCAACTTACAGGAAGTTGTAGGATGCATGAATAAAAGAATGACCCAAACTGGAAAACAGTGAAAGGTGGGCCGTGCTGCTGTCTGGTAAAGCGATCCTGAAACACAGGTTAGATGAGCAGGAGACGTGGTGTGGGGGAAAGAATGTTTCATTTGAGTCAGCCCACAGGGACCGCAGCGCCAGGTCGGCTAGCTTGCTTTCACTCGTTCAACAAACATGTTTCGAAGCTTCTGCCAACGAGCTGCCGGGAGAGTATCACGACAAGCCCTGGATAAGACAAAGTCCCTGCTCTCAAGGTGCGGTGGTGGCCGGTGAGGGGGACATGAGGCAATCAGGGACTGTAGGAAATATGGTATAATTGGCAGCATGATAATGAAAGGCACAGGGCACATGGAGATTCTAATCAGACTGCGCTTTCCAGGAAAGCTTCCTAAAAGCGAAGGATTTTTTGTTCAAGTGAAGGATGAGTGAGTGATGGCTAGAAGAGACTAATTGGGAAAAGCATTATAGGTAGTGGGACAAGCATGTGAAGATGTTCCAAACCATAACATAGGAGGTTGCATTTGTGGTTTAAAGTCTCAGCTGAAATGGCGGCTGTGTGGCCAGAGCCGAAGTTAGAGAGATAGGCTGCAACTACCTGGCAAAGAAAGGACCTTGTGGCAATATGATTTAGTGCCTCGGCAGAGGTTTAGAAATCAGGCAGAACTGAGTTCAAATCCCAGCTCTGGTACTTACCAGCTCGGTAACTAACTGATTTTTTTTTTTAAACTCCTCAGTTTCCTTTACACAGTATCTACCGTATCTCTTCTCTAGCGCAGAATAAGCCATTATCCCAAACCGTAACAGTGTAAAACAACACTTGTTTATTATGTTCTCACAGTTTCTAGGGGTCCAGAACCTGGGCCCTGCTGAGTAGGGTCCTCTGCGTCAAGGTCTCCTTCCACAAGGCTGCAGTCAAAGTGTCAGCCGGAGATGAGGTGTCATCTCAGACATGACCAGAGAAGGATCCATTTCCAAGCTCCCCATACATGGTGGTGGTTGGCAGAATTCAGTGCCTCGCTGGCTGTTGGCCAGAGGCTGCCCTCAGTTCCTTGCCATGTGGGCCTTCCCAGCCTTAACAGCTTGCTTCATCAGTCAGTGAGACAGAGTGACTTCTTGTCACTGTTACCACATTCTGTAGGTGAGAAGTCACTAGGCCAGCCCACACTCGGGGGGGTTCATGTGAAGAGAGATGGGATTATACAAGAGAATACACACCATGAAATGGGGATCTTTGGGGACCATTTTGGAAATTTTGGGGGGCCTATAGCTAGTAGCTTATAGCTCATTACCTATTAGCCTATAGCTTATATTACACTGAATAAATGTTAGTTATTTTTATTATGCTGAATTGAGAGATTTGGAAAACCTAGAGAAAGCCCATGAAGGATTTTCTATCAAAGAGTAACTTTTGGTGACTTTGGCTAAATCCAATCACCTCATGTCTTTGTTCCTCCTCAGTCCAATGAAAATACCGATCTCCTAAAGGAATGAGAATGTATATGTGCAAGCACAAATACATCTTAGTAACAACAAATCTACAACTCTTCACAGTCGGAGGAAGCCTACTGCTTTGGGCCAGATTTCCATTTTGTGTTGGAATCTGTTTTGTGTTTCCATTTTGTGAGTCTCACAGTCTGGTGTCTTCAGGGTTTTCAGGGCTTGGCCCCTTCGGCCCAGAAGGATTTGTATAACTGGAATAAACACCCACAAAAAGAAATTTGTCCTTTGAACATCCCTTAAGGCGTTTCCAAGGGTTAACTTTTTTCCTTCTTTTTAAATACCTTTGTTCCAAGGACCCCATGGTGTGTGTGGGGGGGGGAGCGCAGAGAGAAAACAGACTATCTGGGAAATTTCAAGCTCTTGATAATAAAAGTGGTAATAAAATCTCGCTGGCTCCCGATGCATCACAGAGGGGCAATTTGTGGTGGATGGGGTTCCCCCACACCTAGCTGCTGGTTTCAAGGCTGTGCGGTTTCCAGCCCCAGGGAGCGGCTCAGGTTACCGCCTCCTCGCCCACCGGGTGAGAGACCCAGGGTACCCCCACCCTGGCGCCTCGCCCATTTCCGCTTGGTGCTCAAATAGGATGCTTCGGTCCATGCCCTAAATGGAGCCGATCACACACAGTAGTGAGTGTTTCGTGGTCTTCCCAGGTGCAGTTTTCCCCGGGAAAGGTAAACAGCTCCCTCTCTCCCTCTCTCTTTTTAAAAATCCCCTCTAGACCCAG
>NW_027529533.1:384186-399481 GCF_008692635.1 Crocuta crocuta
GGGCGCTGCTGCTGCCGCCGCCGCCGCCGCCGCTGCTGCTGCTGTTGCTGCTGCTGTCCCGCGCCGCGGCGCTGCACCCAGACGAGCTCTTCCCCTACGGGCAGTCGTGGGGGGACCAGCTTCTGCAGGAGGGCGACGACGAAAGCTCAGCCGCGGTGAAGCTGGCCAGTCCCCTGCGCTTCTACGAAGCTCAGTTCAGCTACCTCTACGTAAGTTCAGCCCCCGCTTGGTGTGGGAACCCGCACCTTTCTCGCAGCTTCTTCCCAGGGGTCCGTGCAGTGTGGCTCTCACCGAAGCCGTGCCTTCCGAGGGGAGGAAATAGTCCGCACGCCCGGCTGTCCCCGAGCGCCCCTGGGGTGGGACCTGGCTTTGCAGCGATGCTGCTGTCTGACTTTCTTTTCTCCACCTCGAGACGAAGCGCGAGAATTCAGCCCCACAAATTCGCAGCCACATCAGCGTCCCAGGCAGCAAAGGAGGTGGGGATGCTGGGGCGGCCAGGGGTCTTTCCAGGAAGGACCTCGAGAGGGCTGTGCGCGTCTGCAGGGCTGGTGTATTCCCTCCTCGGACCCAGAGGCTGACTCCAGCGGGGTGCGGGAAGGGAGATGTGGGAACCAGGAGTTTCAGGACTTCTGGACCTATCGCACCGCGCTGTGGGGTAGCAGTGGCGGGTGGGACAGCGGCTAAAGTTGCTCTGAGTCAGGAGTCGGGCTCCCAGCCCGTGCGGAAGGGGAGCTCCAAGCCCTTGCCGGTTCTCTTCCCTCCTCCATGTGGAGCAGGGTGGGCGCGCACATTTGGACCTTTGGTGGCCGCCCGTGGGCCTCCTGCCGCGTACGCGACCGTCACCCTTTGTCCCCCTCCTCTCACAGGTGGGCACCAACGGTATCATCTCCACTCAGGACTTCCCTAGGGAAACCCAGTACGTGGACGATGATTTCCCCACAGACTTTCCGGCCATTGCTCCCTTCCTGGCAGACATCGACACGAGCAAGGGCAGGGGCCAGATCCTGTACCGGGAGGACACGTCCCAGGCGGTGCTGGATCTGGCTGCGCGCTACGTGCGCTCAGGCTTTCCGCGCACCGCGGCGCACTTCACCCCCACCCACGCCTTCTTGGCCACCTGGAAGCAGGTGGGCGCCTACGAGGAGACCACGCGCCGGGCGCCGCCCTCGGAAGAGGTAATTGACCAGGGGTGCTGGGCCGCCGGGCCCGTGGAGGGATGGGTCTGAACTCCGGGCTGGAACTCAGGGTGTGGCTTGGAGTTTCCTCGGAGTCCCCTCTCATGCTGAACCTGATATATCTTGGGGTGGGACTTGGGCTGAAGTGGCTTGAAAGTGAAGAAGGCTGTTTTCTTTATAAGGCATCCTCTGAGGATCTGAGAGGTGGCTGCAGAATTCTCGCAAAGGGACAGGAGGGCCCCAGTGCGGACGCGGAAGGCCCTCCGAACACAAGGCGGTTCACTGTTTGGTTGTTTATTTTTAGAGTCACCTCTAAGTATATAAGAATTATTTCTAATTATATGTTCATTGAAGGAAAAACATCAGCAAATACAGGCAATTAAAAAAAGAACAACTGCTCATTTTCCTACCACTCAAAGGTAATCACTGTTAAACATTTTCATTTATATCTTCCGGAGGTTTTTTTTACCCCCTATTAATATCTGTACTTATCTGTTACCGTCTATTAACAATAATGGGTTCACACTGCACATACTGCTTTGTAGACTATTTTTTTCCGCTAAATAATATATTGTCAAAATATTTCATTGTAACGAAATATATTTCTCCAACATCATTTATAATATCTGAATAATATTCTATGCAGTGAATTGATGACCATGTTCAGTGGTCATTAAGGTTATTTCCAATTTTTCATCATTATACATAATTTGGTGAAGCCCTTTTTTTTTTTTTAGCTAAATCTTTTGCACATGTCCTTACTGGATAGTCTAGGAAGTGAAATTGATGGGCGAGAGAGAATACACTTTTTCTTTTTTCTTTTATTTACTTATTTATTTATTTTAAAGTTTGTCTTTTTTTAAAATGTTTATTTTTTAAAA
This sequence comes from Crocuta crocuta, assembly GCF_008692635.1. Taxonomy (NCBI): domain Eukaryota; kingdom Metazoa; phylum Chordata; class Mammalia; order Carnivora; family Hyaenidae; genus Crocuta; species Crocuta crocuta. The sequence continues at coordinate 386,243 of NW_027529533.1, forward strand.
AAAATTTTTTTAATGTTTTATTTATTTCTAGGAGAGAGAGAGAGACAGCGTGAGCAGGGGAGGGGCAGAGAGATAGAGAGGGAGGTACAGAATCTGAAGCAGGCTCCATGCGGCTCGAACCCACGAACTGCGAGATCATGACCTAAGCAAAAGTCGGACGCTTAACCGACTAAGCCACCCAGGCGCCCCATTAAAATGTTTATTTTTGAGAGAGTGAGAGTGAGAGCAGGGGAGGGGCAGAGAGATAGAGAGGGAGGTACAGAATCTGAAGCAGGCTCCAGGCTCTGAGCTGTTAACACAGAGCCTAACACAGGGCTTGAACTCACAGACTGTGAGATCATGACCTGAGCCGAAGTCAGTTGTTCAACCGACTGAGCCACCCAGGTGCCCTTATTTATTTATCTTTGAAAGAGAGGGTGTGTGTGGGCAGAGAGAGGGGGAGAGAGAGAATTCCAGGCAGTCTCCATGCTGCCAGAGCAGAGCCCAGCGTGAGGCTTGAACCCACAAATTGTAAAATCATGACCTGAGCTGAAATCAAGAGTTGGACCCTTAATCAGCGGAGCCACATAGGCCCCCCTATTTATTTATTTTTTTTTAAGTTTATTTACTTTGAGAGAGAGAGAGAGAGAGTGTGTGTGTGTATGTTTGTGTGCGTGCAGGTGTGCATGTATGCACAAGCTGGGGAGGGACAGAGAGAATGAGAGAGAGAATCCTAAGCAGGTTCTGTGCTGTTAGCACAGAGCCCCACACAGGGCTCCATCCCAGGAACCATGAGATCATGACCTGAGTGAAATCAAGGGTCTGATGCTCAACCAACTGAGTCACCCAAGCACCCTGAGAATACACTTTTCATCAGGTTCTTGATAGCTTTTGCCAAATTGCCCTGCAGATATCAGTTTACATGCTCCCTAGTTTACAGGGGACTGGCCTCCATTTGTTTTACAGTCTCTACCTGAGCAAGTAAACCAACCCAAGCTCTCGGTCTTTAGGCTTAGCAACAACATTAAAATACTCCAAATGGACATCAGGTGGGATCAGGGTAGCTTGGCAAATGGTGAACTGCCTCATTCTTACAATAGGTAAGGGCTCCTGTGAAATTAGACCTCAATCTAAAATGTCATACTTGAAGGGCTGAAAGTCTTATAATTTATCTCTATTTTAACTCATCATTGTGTGTCTTAGCTATAGAATGATGGCACATTTCCTCCCTGAAAGATCAAGATCAAGTAGCTTGTCCACACTCCCTGAGTAATTCAAGATGGTGGCTACTCTTGTTTTGTGTTCTGTAAGAGCAATATTCCCAGAAGGCTATTCTAAGAAGATCCAGAAGAAAATATTTGAATTTAGGATTTTTTTGACATTTATTTTTTGGTCAGGCAACACTTAGTGTTGTTCATTGAGTAATTTTTTTTGACAGATGTGGATTTGACATTTCAATTATTCAGTTCAACAGAATACATTCAATTCAAACAAATACATTGAGCACTTTCTTAGTGCAGGGCATTGGGCTAGGTGGAAGGTTGGAGAAAGATGAATAAGGTAAGGCTCCCCATCATTATGTTGCATTCATTCATTCATTCACTCTTCCATTCATTTTTGTAAGTAAGTTTAAAAAACTTACTTACAATTAAATACAACATACCTATAACCAAAGACTTGGAAAATAAGAAAACAAATATTATTTACTGTTTCACTAATCAGAGATTACCACTGCTAATAACCTCTTCCAGTCTCCTTTTGTAAACATATTTCTTGTATGTGGAAGATGTTTGTGTGTGTATAAGTAATTTATATTTAAATGTAGTTAAGATTTATTCACCTTACAAATAGTTTTTGTACACTTACTATATTTCAGAACTGGTGTAGATATAGTGAAAGGAAATACTCTTTACTCCCAAGGACCTCATAGTTTAGTGGGGACATTGATTATGTGAATAGAAGTGTAATAGCATCTTCACTTAAAAATTTTTTAATGTTTATTTTTTATAGAGAGATACAGAGCATGAGCAGTGGGTCGGGGTGGGGGGGACAGGAGCAGAGAGAGAGGGAGACACAGAATCTGAAGCCGGTTCCAGGTTCTGAGCTGTCAGCACAGAGCCTGATGAGGGGCTTGAACCCACAAACCGTGAGATCATGACCTGAGCCAAAGTTGGATGCTTAACCGACTGAGCCATCTAGGCGCCCCTTATCTTCACTTAAGAAGACTAACTTTGACCCTTCCTGGTTAGAAGACTCAATCATTTAGGTGTTTTTTGTTATGTTTTGTTTTGTTTTAATTTTTTTACATGTTCTTATTTATTTTTGAGAGAGAGAGAGACAGAGTACAAGCCCAGGAGGGACAGAGAGAGAAGGAAACAGAATCTGAAGCAGGCTCCATGCTGTCAGCACAGAGCCCAACAAGATGTGAGATCATGACCTGAGCAGAAGTCAGATGCTTAACCGATTGAGCCATTCAGGCGCCCCTCCATCTGGGAAGGTTTTAATGAGGAAGTAGTTTTGAATCTGAGTTGAGCATAGTGAGTCTCAGAAAAAATAGTGTGTGATATATCACCCATGTGCTGTAAAGTATGATGTGTTTTGGGCACTGCATGTGGTGCATTATTACTGAAGAGGAAGGGTTGTTGGGCACAAGGATGAAAAGGCCATGGGGTGGGGACAGATCATGTCTGCTTGGAGTTTGGACTTGGTTCTTTGGCAGTGGGAAGGGTTTTGAAGGATTTAAGCAGGGGATTGAATTTTTTTTCTTTAAGTTCTTTTTGTTTGTATTGAGAAGGTAAGGGCAAGGGATTGAATTTTTTTTCTTCAAGTTCTTTTTGTTTGTATTGAGAAGGTAAGGGCTCAAAAGAAAGATTACTAAAACAATTACTATATATGTTGTTTATTCAGGTTATCTAGTTAATTCTTAAAATAATTATTTTATCATACTGTCTTCCCACAACAATCCTACAAGTACAAGAATTATGTTTGCATCTCACAGATAACGGCAAATAGAAGATAATGCAGTTGTCCAGAATTCTCCTCATGAGGCAAAGGCAGGCTTAGAGTACACATTTCTCAATTCTTAGTTTTTTAATTGCTTTTATTTTTAAGTAATCTCTGCACGCAGTGGGGGTTTGAACTCATGACCCTGAGATCAAGAGTTGAATGCTCTACTGACTGAGCCAGCCAGGTGCCCCAGATTTTTGTTTTGTTTTTTTGTTGTTGTTGTTGCTTTTAACTCAGATTTTTCATGCAAGACCCATTTCTTTGGCTTGAGTGATGTTGGTGGACACAATGATAATTGTGCTTTTTCCACAGACTTCCAATAAATAAGGCTTGGTGTGATCTTAGTACAAAAAGAATGCTTGGAATCCTATTTCATTCAAAGGAAGAAGGAACTTGCAATGAAATTGGCTCCCAAGGATGCTATTGATGCCATATTACTTCTAAATTAATATTCCAATGCTCTGAAGAGAATTCAGCTGCTGTCTTACTTCTGTTCTTACTTTTCAATAGAATAAAGAGAGGTTCAGAGAGGTGAACAGTGACACAGAAGTGCTGGGGTCGTGAAATCACACTAGAGTTTTATGATTCCATTTTTATCAGCACTCATTTGAAACCAAAAATGACAATACAGACAAGGTGAATTTGTTCATTGTTTTTTCAGTTTCATCTGTAGCCTCAGAATACTGCTCTCTCACCAAATTTTTGGGTGGTTGTCAAGACAATGACAATATAAAAACATCTTGAAAGAAGATGTAGATTATGAAAGGTTAACCATTGACTTTGGAAGTAATGAAAGCCTCATTCTTAGTTTCCTAACCTGTAAAAGGGGGGAGCAATGCCCCCCCTTACAGAATTGTTGTGAGAATTAACTAATGTGGCACTTTTAAACATATTTTTAAATTTTATTTATTTAGACAGAGAGAGAGAGAGCATGCGCGTGCATGCACGCACACACACACACATACACATAGATACACACACATAGATGCACACAGGCGTGCGCGAGTGAGTGGGGGAGGGGCAGAGAGAGAGAGAGACAGAAAATATCAGGCAGGCTCCACGATCAGTGCAGAGCATGACATGAGACTTGATCCCATGACTGTGAGATCATGACCTGAGCTGAAATCAAGAGTTGGTCACTTACCTGACTAAACCCCCTGGGCATCCCTAACTAATGTGGCATTTTTAAGTAGTCCCTGTATTCCTTTAGACCTAGTGGATATGGATACTCAGCTGATCTGTGTGACTTTGTGTTGGCCTGATAGGACCAGATTCTAGTTTTTTAATTTCTCTAACTTGTAAGGACATTGTGATGTAAGCCCTTTGCATAAGGCTTCTTTAAATACTAGGTTTTCTGAATTGCAACTTTTGTCTGGTCTCTTTTGGGTGAGAAGGACAAGAAGATTTGTAGATTCCATCTCTCTTTTACTTTTCTAGTTAAAATCATTCTCCAGACATCGCCATATGCTCAATTGGCTTCGGAATTTGTTTCATTTTGAGAGGAGATAAGGGTTCTGCTTGGAGAGAGGCTGTTTTTTCAGTTACCCACATTGAAGTTTCTTCTGAATACTTTAAAGAGCCCTGTGATTTGAGTTCTTATTTTAATAGCTCTCTGGAGATAGATTTTGGCAAGCAGTAATCTGCCTTGCCTGAAGTGCTGTGTGAGTTCTGTGTGACTTTCTTAAACCTTGACACGCTAACCTGATGTCACAGAGTTGCTGGAAACTTGAAGATATTAGAGGAATGACATCTTTACCATTTAAAAAAATTTCAGTGTTGCTCTTTCCTTCCATGGACATGATATTGCAGGAAGGGCACAGTGTGATTGCAACTAAAAAAAAAAAAAAAAAAAGAATAGTGTTATCAGTTCAGGTAATCTGAGATTCCTTGGACTGTCTTACGTACCTCATAGGGCAACGAAGTCACGGTATTGACCTTCAGAGAACTTGTTGACGGATATAAAGAGAACTAGTGTTTACTTTAGCTGTGGTTTTTTGGGAGCGGGAGGTACTGTTTTATCATTGTTTTGAGTTATGGAGAACCGGGTCACACAGATCTGTGTGATATGGGGGATGTTTTGTGGACCTGGAATTTAAGTTGAGCTGAAGGACTGAAAGAATGGATCTTGAGAATAAGGCAGCAGAAGAAATTGTTCCGAGCGGGGCTCGTCCTGACCCCGGAGAATGGATGTGAAGGGAGGTACGGGACAGACGCACAAGATGAGTAGAATGTTGCAAGTCGGAGGCCTCAGTCTGGAGACTGCGGTGTGTTGACTTGTGTCACAGGATGATTGTTGTTGATGGAAGGGGTGGTTCCACAGAGAAAATGAGAGGTAAAAGCAGGACTTTCTTGTAGCTTGTTGATTTCTGGAGCTGAAGCCCAGAAGAGGAGAAGTCTGACATTTTATCTGAAAGAGTTTAACCTGAGTCAAAGATATAGTTATGAAGATGTACTAAACAGAGACATATATGGAAATTGGTTAATGAAATACTGAAGGTTTGCTAAAGACTAAGAGTCAGGGAGGATGTCACATTAGAGACTAGAGAGTTTATCTTTGAATTTGGGGCAGGGTCTGCAGGATTTAGGGCATAAAAATGAACAAGGGGAGATCTTGCATGTGACGGTGATGTGTAGGTACATGGAGATGGAGAAATCTCTTAAAGAGTGGAGGTTAGTGCTTGCACCAAACACGGGAGACCAGAAGTCAGTGATGCCACCACGTAGAGAACATGTGACCCTAAGGAAGATAGGAAAGAGAACTTTGTGACCCTTGCAGGGAGTTATCCTACTTCTTAATTTTCATTGTATTTTTTGTAAGTTTTTATTTATTTATTTTAATGTTTATTTTTGAGAGAGAGAGACAGACAGAGTATGAGTCGGGGAAGGGCAGAGAGAAAGGGAGACACAGAATCAGAAGCAGGCTCCAGGCTCCGAGCTGTCAGCACAGAGTCCAACGCGGGGCTCAAACTCACGAACCATGAGATGATGACCTGAGCTGAAGTCAGACACTTAACCAACTGAGCCGCCCAGGTGCCCCAAGTTTTTATTTATTTATTTTTGAGAGAGAGACAGAGTGAGAGAGAGCAGGGGAGGGGCAGAGAGAGAGGAGCAGAGAGAGAATCCCAAGCAGGCTCCGCACTGTGAGTGCAGAACCCTATACAGGGCTCGAACTCACAAATCACAAGGTCATGACCTGAGCCGAAACCAAGAGTCAGATGCTTAACCCCAACTGAGCCACCCAGGTGCCCCTTTCACTGTAATTTTTGTGGGCCGCTATAGGCAAATTTGGGACAAGGCTGGCTGGCGCTGTTCTGATTTTTTGCCAGATGGCTGAAATCCATGAAATGGATTGCAAACTCAGAAGCTTGCAGAGGGGCATGTTTTATATCCACCAGCATGGCTCTGCCCAGCGTCAAGTCAACACTGATTGGTGATGTCCCATACCTGCAAGGGAGAGGCAGACCCTGCCTGGTTTCTGTTGATGACTCTGGCTTGTCTCTCTTTCTGATAACAGAAGGGCACAAACCTTGAAGCAAGGCAGCTGCTGGCCCTGATCCTCTCTGTGCTGCCTCTCTTCCCTTAGAGGACTCACCCTCCTCCACGAGGTCCTGAGGAAGTTGGGAACCAGTGACCCTTTTGTGGGGTTTGGCAGCCCATCTGAGGGTATATCTTGAGAGAAAGAACATGTGGGGCTCTTGCAAAGGCTCTTGTCTCCAGGGATGTGAAGACCTTCCCGGTCTGGAAGCCAGTCAAGGGGTGCTTTGGGAGGAGGACCCCTTCAGGACTTCATGAAGTGTGCTCTTCAGCAATTAGATGTAGAATTTTGTGGAGCCGAGACAGAGAGCTTTAAAAGTGATCATTTGGTGTGTGGGTGGTTTTTAAACAGCCAACCTCTTTTGGCCTGTACTTTGGGATCATAAATTCTGTCTAAAACCCTCCTATTTGCCTATTTCAGTGGAGACAAGTACAGGAAATAAATGCTTGTCACCTGTTTAATCAGCGCTTGGCTTAGGGATGGCATATAAAAGGCATGGAATAAATTTTTATTGGAATGAATTTATTGACTGATTGAAAGAATGAATAAAATAAAGTGCTAAATTCCCAGGCCCTGCAGTAAAAGCCAGACACTCCCCTTCACAGCTCTGTTTACTTTCTCCCTCCCTTCTTCCCCCATTCCCTTCAGTTCTCTCTCAGTCTGTANAACCAGGAATCTTCCTTTCTCACATCTGCTGTAGGTAATCAATGCCAGGAGCTTTTTGAAAGCTGAGATGATTACAACGGGTCCTTTCTCCTTCCTCCAGTACTTTTCTTTCCCTAGCTGAACATTGTTGGTTCTAACAAATGGGGTACTCAGAAGTTACGGAATCAACATTAATTGATGATGTGGGATATATTATGTATAGATATGATGACTTTGTTGACATTCGGCAGAAGTTCTGGTTTCCTAGATTTGAGACATTCTAGAAAGCATCCTCTGCCCTTTGTTTTCAGAACACTCAAGCTTTGCTAATGAAACAATCCACAACTACAAAAATAACAAATACATCAGTGCTCCCCCCCCACCCCGCTGACTCCACCTCTGCCATCTTTAATTGTCTGAGCTTAAAGAAAAAAAGCAGGGCTGCCTGGCTGGCTCAGTCAGTAGAGCATGTGACTCTTGATCTCAGGGTTATAAGTTTGAGCCCTATGTTGGGTGTAGAGATCACTTAAAAATAAAATCTTGGGGTGCCTGGGTGGCTCTGTCAGGCGTCTGACTTCGGCTCAGGTCATGATCTCACGGTTCGTGGGTTCGAGCCCCGCTTCCGGCTCTGTGCTGACAGCTAGCTCAGAGCCTGGAGCCTGTTTCAGATTCTGTCTCCCTCTCTCTCTGACCCTCCCCTGCTCACACTATCTCTCTCTCTCTCTCAGAAAGAAATAAAACATTTAAAAAATAAAAATAAAAAAATAAAATCTTTACAGGGACACCTGGGTGACTCAGTCGGTCAAGCGTCCGACTCTGATTTTGGCTCAGGTGATGATCTCACAGTTCATGAGTTCGAGCCCTGCCTCAGGCTCTGCGCTAACAGTGCAGAGCCTGACTGGGATTTTCTCTCTCTGTCTCTGCCCCTATCTCTCTCTCTCTGTCTCTCTTTCTCAAAATAAATAAATAAACTGAAAAAATAAAATAACAAAATCTTTTTAAAAAAGGAAGCAAAGTTAAGGTAAGTTTTCCTGTTAGAGAACAAACAGAAAGGTTGTATGATACTTTTTTCTTAAAAAGCGTTTTAACACCTAAATTGCTTTGTCCTATAAGCAAAGCCTCAAAACTATATTTTGAATTTAAGCTTGTGAAAGGAAGACTAAACGTTAGGAGACGAGTCCCCATATGGGGAAGGGCCCAGGACAGAATGAAATACAGGACACTTTCCTCTTGTTTGCCTTGATTTACTAAGATGTGATGTTCTTCTCTGTGCCTGCTTTTATCTGTCTAGCAAGATGGAGAAATTATACTCCTTGCCCGTAAATAAGAGTCCCATTATTTAGAAAGTAGTGTTATTTATAAATACTTCCCAGTTCCCTACCAAATTGTAAAAGGAGGGGGATTTAGTGAGAGAAGCCTTCTCCAAGTCCTAAATATAACATCCTTTTAACATAAGGAAGTACCATTAACAGATCATCTGGGGTTGGGTGGAGATAGCCTTATGTAGGTAAAGGCAAAAAGTGTCTGGCTGAAAATACAAGAGTAAATTGAACTTGAAGAAGTGATTCTATAAGGACCTGGGGGTTGGGTGTGGGGCTAATTCAGTCTCTCACTCTGGTCTGCCTTGGCTCCTCCTGTGTTTATAACATTCACAGGCCGCCTCTGTGACTCCTCCCCAGCCCAACCCTGAGGTCTCACACAGCCTCCTCTGGCCTCTACAGTCTTCTCCAGTAATTCTCCGGAATTCCAGCCATGGCCGTTCCCTCTCTGAAATAGTGAGAATATCCTGAGCAGACCCTCCCTTCCTTTGCTCCTTTGCTGCTTCAGCACCAAGCATAATGTCTGGTGCTCTGTAGGCACATAGTGGGCACTTGGCTGAATTAATGTGCAAGTGAATTAATAGCGGAGTTTACAAACAAATAGCTAACTAGGCAAAATGAGGTGAATGCTAACCAGAAACACCCACAAATGTGTTATGGATGGTCAGAGAACAGAAATAAATCTATAAGGAATCGCAAAATACCTCAGAAGTACAGCATTAGAATGTTAGGAAGGTTTCCAGGCATGGGGGAACATGAGCAAAAACACAGAAGCACGAAAGTACATGACACAGGTGGGGAACATTGCATAGTCTGAGGCAGGTGCAGGGGATCTAAACCTGGGGAGAGTTTAGGGCACTTACAAACCGCCTTGAATGGCATGCGAAGGAGTAGGTAGGGTGGCCTAGTGGTGCAGGGCATGGACTCTGGAGCCGGCTGGCCTGCCGTCGCGTACTAGCTCCCAGACCTCAGGCAGATCTGTTATCCCTCAAGTCTTGTTTCCTGATCTTTGAAGTGAGAGTAGGCTGTCTCGGGTGCTGGTGTGAAAAGGCCGATGAAAAGAGAAAAGAGAACAAGCCTGTGAGAACAGTAAGGAAGCCTATAGATCAGCCAGTGGCTAATACCATGCCTGCCCACCACAGTCGTTCAATAAACAGGTGAATGAATGAATGAATGAGTGAATGAATAAACAAGTGAATAGATGAATGATCCACATGAGTGCCGGGGGCAGTGAACTAGGCCAGCGGCTGTAGGAATTTACAGGTTAATTTTGTATTAACTTCGCTCTTAGCTCTTAAAGAGGCTTGCGTGAGAGGGATATGAAACCTTAAAAACATTATTTTTGTAACCTATGTTTCTTACCTACGGACATTTCAAGTGTTTTCCTAAGTGATAAAGAATTATGATAATACAGCTTACAAAGTTACAACTTGGAGAGGAAACTGAGAAGAATATAGCAATTTGGAGGAATCCTAAGAAGGGGGCAAACCGTGTGTACTTTATGATCCTTCATCTGCATTCTGTTTTGTTTTTCTTTTCTGTTTCTTTTATTAAGAATATTTCCTACTTTTTGCTTTTCATAGCGGAACACTTTCCAAGCAGTCTTGGCATCTGATGAGTCCGATACCTACGCCCTCTTTCTCTACCCTTCCAATGGCCTTCAGTTCTTTGGAAGCCGCCCCAAAGAGTCTTACAATGTCCAGCTCGAGCTTCCTGCCCGGGTAGGCTTCTGCCGAGGGGAGGTCGATGACTTGAAGAGAGAGGGTCCCTACTTCAGCCTGACTACCACTGAACAGTCCGTGAAGAATCTCTACCAGTAAGTAACACTGGGCGTAAGCCTTTTCCTGTCTGATGTGGGGACCCTTTGGAGCTACCTAAACTCAAGCAGCCATAAGATCATTAAATAATATCTTGATGACTTCTATGGGAGGCATCAGGTCAAAACCAGGAACTAGATTAGACCCTGGGGGAATATAAAAGGCCTTTTCTTTTTCCTGCCCGATTGGGTACAGATACCGGAAACAGAGCAGTGTGTATGTGTTTGCACAGCCACTGAGGCTTGCTATGGAAAACATTGCTCTTGGAGCCACATAAAAATATCCAGTAATATAACTGCCCAGACTGAGATTTTTCCACGTTAATCATTTCACAGGAGGAGATGTTGTGATTTAGTCTTTTAGACAGATACAGGCTAAAAGTTCAATCAAGAATAGTGTAATTTGGGGAAAAGGGAAAATCAAACACACTGGTAGCATTTTCACGGTCTCAGGGTTTCTGTACGGCTTCATTAACTGAAACCAAACTCGGTTTTCTGTGAGGTCGCCAGAACTGAGAGCGTTCCCGAGTCCCATCAGAGGCTTCCCCTTCCAGGGCAATAATACGCCCTTGTGCTGTGTGTCAGTACACATCAATAATACACCCTTGTGATGTGTCAGTACACATCAGCACGGTATCTGGGTCGGCCCCAGTTGATGTTTATTAATTGCAGGTCTTGTACAACATGTCTTTGCTTTTATTCCTTTCCCAAATTCTGGGCTAGAGTCCAGGCAGAACACTTTTCCTCACGTTGGTTACGTACCCTCCCGTTACGTTATTCCTGGGCGCTGGTGCACCTTACACTTTTCAGGCCATCTGCTCCACTCAGCTCCCAGAGAGCAAGCCCTACCACCAGATACGGTTACTTAGTGCTGACATGTTTTGCCAAACATTGTGTAAAACACTTTCCAGAAGTTGTCTTAGTTAAAACTCAAAAGATTCCTGGGAGGTAAGTTCTACTGTCTTCTCAGTTTGATAAATGAGCTTAGGGAAGTTAAGTTACAACCTCAAAGTAAGTAAGTGGCAAAGCCAAAATTCAAGCACAAGTCTGGAGTCCCAAACTACTTCTGTTATGCTGAGTTCTGGTCCACTTTCCAGTCTTATGACCAGCCTTGGGCATCTTTAGGTCTCCATCCAGGCTGCCTTTTAGTTCAGACGTGAGAACACTTAGCTGTTCACTTTTTCTCCTCTGGTTTCACCTTCCTCCTCTTCTCTGGAGGCCACAGATTCTCTACTCCTCAGACATTATTAAGAGATCACAGTGGGCAAAGCACTTGAAATGCAAAGTGTTTGAGACACAGGCCCTGCACACTAGCAGCCTGCCCTCTGGTAGGGTAGACAGACAAATGGGTAGAACTTCAGAGCACTGGAATGAGTGCTAACTGTACTCCTGGTACAGTAGGCAGTGGGGGCCAAAAAGCCTGTGGGAAAAAGCACTTGTGTTCCCCCACCATGGTGATAAAGACCCCTTGGAACGAACATACACGCTTACACATGTGCACACACATGCACACACACACAGACTTGCATACACACACAACCCTATTTGTATCTTTGATGCTTCCTAAGAACCTGAGTTGCTTGCTGAGAACAGAAAGATATGGGACTGATAGAGGGATTTTTCCTTATTTATTTAAAAAATTTTTTAAATGTTTTATTTATTTCTGAGAGAGAGAGAGAGAGAGACAGTGTGAGCAGGGGAGGGTCAGAGAGAGAGGGAGACACAGAATCTGAAACAGGCTCCAGGCTCTGAGCTGGCTGTCAGCACAGAGCCCGATGCGGGGCTCAAGCCACGAACCGCGAGATCATGACCTGAGCCGAAATTAGACACTTAACCAACTGAGCCACCCAGACGCCCCAGGATTTTTCTTTAGTATAACCCATACTTAATATAAAAAATGAAGTACAAACAATGCAGAATAATGTGAAATAAAAGCACAAATTACCCATTATAACTGCTTTAAGCTATAACCAGTATTACCAGTCATTCGAGGACTTAAGGATTATGTAAAGACATTTTAAAAACAAAATGGTTCTTTTGCTGTACATGCAGCATTTTCCCATTTATCAATGTCTTATGGGTATCATTCAGTAAGATACCTGTTTTATCATTTTAAGCCTACAGAACATTGCATCATATTTATATGATACTGTTAAGATAATAAGTTACTGATGAATTTTTTTATTTTTCCTTTTAGAAATATCATTGCAATAAACAACATGACACACATTGCTCAGATTCTCATTTCTTCTAAAGATCACTTCTTAAGAGTAGAATTGCTGAGAAAGGATAGATAGAATTTAACACTTTGATGTACATCAACAAACTGCCGTTCAGATATATATGCAGTTTCTATGCTCACCAATAGTATAGAACTGTGATTGACAGCTTCTTTTCTTGTTAAAATTTATGAGTCTGATAGGTATCAATTGTACTTATCCTCACTCTGATTTCTTTGATTAGATCCTCACTCTCATTTCTTTGATGATACCTTTTATAGGTGTAATGGCCAATTATCCATCTTTGTGACTTCTCTGCCCGTGCCCTTTGCTATTTTTTATTGGGGTGTGCACAGAGAGCTCTTATAAATAAGAAAAGTCATAGCAAGGGTATTAGCCTTCTCATATGCTATGAATATTTTTGCCCAGTTGTTCATCTTTAAAGTTACTTCACGTGAAGTTTAGTGTCATCAACGTTAGTGCTCTTTTCCTTTGTTATTCTTAGAAAGGCTTTCTCTACCTCCCCATTGTAGAAATGTTCCTCAGTTTAACCTTCTCTTTTATTTTTCCTTATTTAAATTTTCAAAAATACACAGAAAAGTGGAGAAAATAGCTGAAAGAATACCCAGAAGCTCATCACTTAGATTTAGAAGCTGTTGACATTTTGCCATGTTATTCTTTTTTTTTTTTTTTTTTTTTTTTTTTTTAATTTTTTTAAAA